>NC_057016.1:389463-532246 GCF_000002595.2 Chlamydomonas reinhardtii | reverse complement strand
GGGTGCTCCCTCGTGCAGCCAACCGCCATCTGTCCGGCTCCTGCCCTCGGCTAAGCGTGCATGCCTTCACCCAACCCCTCCTCTTCGCACTGTTGCATTGGGTTCGGTGTAGTTTGGGCTGGTATCTACAACCCCCCCTCCCCCCCTCTCCATTGCTCCAGCTTCCGCATCCCGCCCTACTACACGCTGCTGGTGCGGTCGCTGAGCGTGCTGGAGGGCATTGCGCTGGCAGCCGACCCCAACTACAAGGTGTGGGGGGGGGGCGGGGGGGGGGTTATACACAGCCGCACAGACATAGCGACGGTAACAAGATGATATGCCTGAGCTCCAGGAGACGCAGTTATGCGAATGCGGCCCGAGACGGGTGTCTCGCAATGTCGACAAGTCGCAACCTGACCATGTCAAAAGCAATGTGCACACAGCCCAACGTGTGGGTGGGTGGGTGGCATGGAGAGTGTTTGTGTATGGGGAGGGGCCGGAGTCTGGTGGGCTGAGGGCTGCGCGCGTGCGTGCGTGCATGAGGTATGGCGCCTGCACACATAACCGACCCTATGTGTGTTGCCCTCCTGACATAGCTGCCACACGCCCACCGCCCCCACCCTCACACCCACACACACACACACACACACACACACACACGCACACGCCCGCACCCACACAGGTGCTGGGCAGCGCCTACCCCTGGATCGCCCGCCGCCTGCTGACCGACCCCTCGCCCGACCTGCGCATCGCGCTGCGGCGGCTGCTGTACTCGGAGAGCACCGGCCGCTTCCGCTTCGACCGCCTGGAGAGCCTGCTGCGACAGGTGCGGCGTGTGTGTGTGTGGGGGGGGGGGGGGGGTTACACGCATTAAGTTTACGAAGGGGGGGGTTACACGCATTCAGATTACGAAGTGAAGTCGTAGCCAGGTACAAAGGTACACAGTAGTCGTCGTCACCGATCCCCCGGGGGGGGGGGGGGTAGCAAGGTTGGGAACAGGATACAAGCAGGGGGATCAGGGGACAGCAAGTAAACACATCAGGCGTGTGTGTGGGGGGGGGGGGTTGTAAATACCAGCCCAAATTAAACCAAAACCAACGAAAACTGGAGTGCAGGCAGAGGCGTGGGGGGGGGGGGGCAGGAAGAGACCAACACGGCGGGGGCGTGCATGGGCCCATGCCCATGCATGCATGCGTGCGGGGGAGAGTCGCCAAGCAATTTCCAGTCAGACGCCGAGACGCAGCCTGGGTATCAGGTGTTGGGCATACGGTGGACACCGACGGGATGTTGCTGTTTGTGTTGGATGAAGTGCACACATGGTAAGTGTTGCGGTCGCTTTGCCCCCGGCTGATCCTCCTCCGGTCCCCTGCTGCCCCCCCCCTCTCGCTCCCTCGCTGCTGCCAGGCCGCCAAGTCCGCCACGCGCCTCAAGCGGCCCGCTGTGGCGCCGCCCTCGGCCCCCGCCTCCGCCTCCGCCGCGGACGGCACCACCAGCTCCGGGCCCAGGTGCGTGCGTGCACGTGTGTACCGTAGGGAGAGTCATCAATGATCTTCTCGTCTCCGGCAGCACAGCACCCGTGGCACACACCATTGTGCGCCTTTCCTGACCCCACGCGCTGACCCCACGCTCTGCCGGCTCCCCCTGTGGCGGCCCTCTGCATTCCCCCACACGCACAGCATGCCCCAGGGCGGTGGTGCGCTGCTGCTGCTGCTGAGCACTGACGGCGAGTTCGTGCGCGGCATACTGCTGGACGAGGTGGGACGGCAGTGGATGCGGTGGCTCAAACAAAGATGTGTTTGTCATTGCATCACTTACTGCAAAGGGGGTTGGAGCTTTGCATGCGAATAATACCGTGCGCGGCCTGTGCGCGCCGCGCAAATGGCTGGCAGAGTGGCTGTGTCATTCTGACCACGGTGCGCCCCTTTCAAGACGACCGTCCCCATTATGTATTCATGTGCGCGCGGAAGCGCCCAGGCGCTTCTCCCACACTTTGCTGACCTGCCTCGCACCACGCCACTCCCCAGGTCGCCAAGGGCATCGACGGCGCCTGCCGCATCGCCGCTGACGCCGCCCTGGACGCCGTGCGCAGCTCCGTGGCAGCCCTGCCCGCGCCCGCCGTGCCGCTGCTGGCGCTGCTGCCGGGCGCCCCGCTGGCAGCGCTGGGCGTGCTGGGCGTGCTGGCCGTCACACGCGGCAGTAGCAGCAGCGGCAGTAGCAGCAGCGGCAGTAGCAGCAGCGGCAGTGGGAGCGGGAGCGGGCTGGATGCCGATGGGGCGCTGGGCGGCGCGCCGCTGAGCCCGGTGGCGGTGCAGGCGGCGCTGACGTCAGCACTGGCGCGGCTGCCCAGCCTGGCCAACGCCGACGATCGCGCACAGGTGGAGCCGTGGGGCTCCGTTGGGGGAGGGCCGTGGGGCAGGGGGAGGGTGCGGTTGTGTGACTGCAGCTGCAGCTGTGGGAGGCTGGTAGTTTCATGGCCGTGTTGTGCAGGCGGGCGCTGGTAGCATATGCTGTGCGCCACACGTTTTGATACCCTGCATTTGCGTGCCAGAAACCAGAATGCAGCCGTGCCACCCTGCTCGCCACAAACCCACACACACACTCATGCACACATCCCCTCAACGCAGGTGGCTGGGCTGCTGCAGCTGGGCAATGCACTGGCGGACGTTGCGGGTGAGTTGGGGGGGCGTCTGGGGCGAGCGGTTGCTTTGGTGGCCAGGGGCCGTCGGTGCGGGCAGAGGCCGGGCGCGAGTGGGGCGGCCGGAGGAGCCAGGGTCATGGAGCACCAGGGCTGTGTGTGGGTGTGTGGGTGTGTGGGTGTGTTTGTGTTTGTGTTAGTATGTGTGTGTTTGTGTGTGTGGGTGTGTGTGTGGGTGGGTGTGCCAGTCCTCCGGGGCGTCAAGCCGGCATGCAGCCACCCAGGTATACCACTGCACGCCCTTGGACCTATTCCCCACCCCTGCTGCGCCCGCGCCATCCCGCTGTCACACCAGGCCTCAAGGTGCCAGCCGCCGTCGCCTCCGCCACCGCGGCCGCCACCGGTGCAGCCGCAGCGGATTCCTCCGCTTCCACGTCGTCCGCCTCCACGCCGCCGCCACAGCCGCCGCTGCCGGCTCCGCCCTCGCCCGACGAGTTGGTGGAGGCTGCGCAGCAGGCGGCGGCGGCGGTGCGCTGGCTGGCTGAGGAGGCGGCCGCGCTGCCGCCGGACGCGCGCGGGGAGCTGCTGCAGCTGCCGCTACAGCTGGGTTCGCGGGTGAGCTTGCCGCCCTGCACTTGTCTCTGCTAGGGGTTAAGGGAATGGGAGCGGAAAATGCCTATGTACAGTCGCACCGCCATGGCTAACGGACATGCGCAGTGCCGGCACTGCACTGCACACCACACATCACCAGCCACCGCGCGCCGGCCCTTCGACTGAGCAACCCCTTCATCACTCCCTCCCTGTTCCCCCTGCCCCGCTTTGTCTGTGTCTCTGCCAGCTGGCCGGGCGCTTCACGGCCCGCACGCTGCGCAGCCTGGTGGTGGCCACCTCCGGCTCCAGCCTGCCGCCCGACGCCCTGGAGCGCGAGCTCATGCGGCGGGAGGAGGCGGCGGCGGACCTGGTGCCGCCCGCAGCCGCCTAGGGTGAGGAGGGGTGAGGAGCGGTGGGGAGCGGCCGCGTCCGCAGCCGCGTAGGCGGCCTGCTGGCCCCTAGGGATTGGTGAGGAGCAGGGGCCGGGCTGCAGCGCACGGATGGAGGCTGTGACACACGCATGTCGGCGCGTTGCGAGCTGCGCACTCGTGACGAGTTGCGCCCGAGTATGAGTTACGCGCAATCGACGCGCTTGCACAGCCAGGGAGACGCGCGAAGTAACTGATTCAGGATACTGGCAGGAGTTTGCTTATGAGAGGAGGGTGATTGCGTCGAGACCGGGAGCATTCGGATTTTCCTGCATACCGAACCGGAAACTACAGAGTGAAGATGCAACGGCATCAGGAGAAACGGAGACCGCAAAAGCTGTGTAGTACACTTCGAACACAGGACAGGCGAGAGTTGCTCACTGCGAATGTGCGATTGTATGTGTGCGTGTTGTGTGTAGAACGAGAGCGAAGTGGTCACATTGCAGACAAGCCCGTGTGATGTCCTTTTTGTTTCGTGTTTGTGTGTTGAGACCAGCTGTGTTTGTGTGTGTGCAATGTACCGTAGCTTGAGCGGGCATTGGATTTCGAGCGGACGAGAGGTGATGCGAGTGGAGTGTGGTATGGAGGGATGCGGGAATTAGAGAGATCACATTAGGTCATATCAATGTCATGGCTAAGCTGTCGTGTCGCAGCGCGGGAAACATGACGTGGCGATCGCGCCACCAGCTTCAGTGCCCCCGGGCGTGCCCCCGGGGCAGTAACAGTAAGTACGGTGCGCTTTGCGGCAATACCGGTTTTGGGTAACAAAGATGGTCTCGTAACCAATCGTTCTCGCGGTGCATACAGTGCAATCACCCAGTGATACACTACGAACATCTACTGCTGGACTATTAAGTGCTCGTCCAAGCCCGTGCCGCACGTGCGTGCAGCCTATGCCGGTTCCACGCTTCCACCAACAAGGAAACAACCGGTACCCCCGTGGCGTACGGGCCCGCCGCCTCTAATGCCCGCCCCGCCTGCATGCGTGACATCAACATCAGGTTTACGTGATAACCTGAGTACGTTTCCAGCCCAGTATGACTGTGTTGCCCCCCTGGCTGTTAGCGGATCCATCCGGCCTCCTTAAATCCGCGCGATGTGCCTGTGCGTAATTCTTCTCTCTTGCATTGTGCCGAGCAACCCAGCATCAACCAACTTAACAATCATAAAACTGGCATGCATTATGGCCGCCAGGCAACTCCCGGCAGACCAACGTTTGATCCATTTCACCAGTTAGCCACCAACCTCGCGGCATGCACATCGCTCGCACTCCTTGGTGCCAATCCAAACGCACAACAGAACAGCACTCGATGCAGCCTTTGCCTATCATGGCTCATGCAGGGCCGCCCAGGCTGGGTGCATTGCTGAGGCTCCGGCTCCCGGGCTCAGACCCACCAGCGGATCCCGGCACCTGCGCACACGTGCGGCATCATCGCTAGGTGAGGGGCGCGGCGAGGTGACGTCGCGATCTGGATTGAGGTGTGATGCACCGTACGGGGGTTTACCTAACGGCAGCCCTTGGCGCTTGCCGCCAAACTTCAGCAATCGCGCGGGCCTGCCACCACCGCAGGCAAGCGCTCACATCACCCACCGCTGACACCACCCCTATCAGCCTTCTACGCCCACGCCCCCACTCCTACGCCCACTCCCACCCCCAGCCCACTTCCACTCCAACTTTCATACGCCCACTCCTACGCCCCCATGCCCACTCCCCCACTCCCTCACGCGCCCACGCCCCCACGCCCCCACCTGCCCCTGCGCCAGCCTGGCAGCGCTGCGCGACACGTGCATCACCAGCGGCGCGGCGTAACTGCGAACCACCAGGACGGGCCGGGCGCTGTTGCGGGTGGCGAAGTCCGCCACCGAGCCCAGGTACAGGCCCAGCAGCGGGTCGCGACTGCCCTCCTCGCCCTGGCGGGCAGGCGGAAGGGGCGGGCAGGCGGAAGTGGCGGGCAGGAAGGAGGAGGAGGGGGCAGAAGGAGGGGTGGGCAGGAAGGAGGAGGAGGGGGCAGGAGGCGGGGTGGGCAGGCGGTCAGGAAGGGGTGGGGTGGGATGGGATGGAAGGCGTGCGCGCGGGGCGCGGTAACGTGAGGCGGATGGGGTGGTGCCATGTCACGGCGTGCGTGTCTAGGCACGCGGGGTGCGGGCTATGGGTGGGAACAGGCGCGCGTGGGTGGCTAGGCTAGACCTGGTGTTGTGCGGCTGCATGCGGGTCGAGGCGGCCATGGATAATCCATGCACAGGTGCGGGCGCCGGCGCGTGGCCGTGGGGTGGGCCTAGCCTCAATCAAGGAAGCTGCTGGCACCCACACCTTGCGAACCTCCGTGATGGCGCCACAGCCTGTCAGCTGCTCCCCTACCCCTGTCAGATGCTCCTGCCTATCCCACCCGCCCGCTCACTCCTGCCCGCCCCCCGCCCCGCCCACCTTGCCGTGTGCCGCCAACACGACCATGGCCGCGTCCACCTGGTCCGCCACCTGCACACGGCGCCACCACACATCAGGCGGCGTCAGCGCCGTGTCCTGACCCCAGTCCCGGCCTGCCACGGCTGCGCGCTACCGGTGTGCAGGGTCCGCAGCCGCAAGCTGTTGCCAAAGCCCCTACCGCCGCCACTCGTGGCAAGTCCCCGCACCCGGCCACCGCACATGCTCACGTTCCTCACGGCGCCGGATCGCCCTCCCTGTCCAGGTCTCCCATGTCGGTTCCACCCCGCGCCCCCCCGCCGCCCCCCGCCCCACCACTGCGGCCCATCAGCCGCTGCGGTGGTGAACTGGTGATTGGGACCAGCTCGTTGGGTGCAGGCCAATCCTCCGCACCTGACTCACTATCCCTCATCACACACAGCCCTTCAATGCGTCATGGCCAGCCACCGTTTCGTCTGCAACACCCAGCCCCCCAGCCCACCTTGAACACGGTCTCGCACACCGCCGAGGCAGGCGCATTGTCTGTGTCTAGGAAGAGGTGCAGGTTGTGCGGGATGCCCAGAGCGTCCATGGGGTTTGTGAACCTGCACGTGCGCGAGTGTGCGGATGTGCAGGACACGTGAACTGCAAGACACGCGGCGTGTGGGTGGCGGGTCGCACCGAGGAAGCAAGGCCTTGGGCAGCGCCAAGTGAATGAAGGCGCGAGCGGCGCCGGGCCAGTGCTGCCAAGGGCAAAAGGCAAACACCGCCAATCGCCACCACCACTGTCGCCACCACGACAACCGCAGCCACGCCAGCCGCCTTGAACGAAGGCCCGTTTGTCACGAGGCCGCCCAAGGTCCAAAGTCTGAAGGTAGCCCCTCTCCTTCCAGGCCTCCCCTACTTCCCAACAACACTCACTTGTCTTTAATCTCCTCTTTCAGCCGCTCCAGAAACGCCCGCTGGTCAATGCCCGGCCCCAGTTCCGGCACGTTGTACGTCGCATGGTACTGCACAGCACGGCAGCAGCATCAGGGGTTGGCAGTAGCAAGCCCAAACGCAGTCAGTGAGCACGTCAGGACACAGTCCCCTGTAGGGGCAGGCCCCGACCACCACACCAATTGGTAGCAAGTAGCTCATGCGATGCGCGCTACCCCCATGCACCCCCGCCGGCACCAGGGGTGTCCCCCGCGAGCACCTGGTGGTGGATTGTGATGCTGGGGCCTGTTGCACAGCAGCAGATATGCGGGGGAGGGGTGGCAGCATGTGAAGGCAATCAAGCACCCAGCGCTGAGACGAAGGCCACGCTGCGATACTCGCCCGATTGCCCGCCCAGGACCGACGCGCCGCAGCGGTTTCCCCTCCCCGAGTTCCAGCGCCATTACTAATGGCGTACACACACGCCCACTGGGGCACACACTCACTGAGGATGCGCGCCACGTGCACCAGGTGGAACTGGTCGCCCTTGCGGTACAGCTGTGTGCAGCATGGGTGGTGGGGGTAGGGGAGCACGAGGTGGGGTGGGTGGCAGGGTGCGGAGGCAGGAGGGTGGGAGGAGAAGCCTACGTGCCGGGTAGGCATCCAAGCTGCACACGTGTCCTTTTAGCGTGGCACCCAGCTGAGCATCCACACTACTTCCGTTCACGCTAATGGGGAGAGCCTTTACGCATCCCTGTCCATTCGCTGTAACAGCGCGTTCAGGTGGCCTGGTCTGTTCCGGGGCGCAGCGCCAGGGTGTCGTGTGTTGCAGTGCGGTGGCACCTGCTTGCCTGGCACGCATACTTCTGCTTGGGTTGGCCCCTGAGCCCCCTTCCACCTCCTCATCTCCTCCAGACCACACCTCGTGGATTGCATAGTTGACCGCGGCGAGGGATGCCTCGTCCATCGCAACTGCTAATAGAACCGCCCTTGCGGGCTCGGCTGGCCCCGCTCCCTCCGAGCTTTGCATCATGATCTGAGCGTGCTTCAGAAGCGAGCTGTCAGATCCAAGGGGCCAATAGGACAGCGGGGTCACAACAGAATTGCAGACCGAGTTTTGAGATAAGTGGCTGCGCTGGGAAGAACGACACAATGGTAAGACCTTTAATGGTAAATTTATGTGATTTGCACAAAGCAAGCGACCAGCAAAGTGCCGGCGAACTCAGTCGTTCAGTCGTCCTTCTTCGCGCTCGCAGGCAATGTTGCCAATGTTAAAAGTAGATAGAAATTGATTGTGCTCTGATTCAATCTTGCTCCTATGCTAAATGCCTATGATAGTTTGCGATAATTGCATGGCATCGCGGCACGTACCCGCACGCTTGCTTGGCCGGGGAGCCGGGTGACTGTCGCGAGGTCGAGAGCAAAGAGACCTAGCCCTGATGTTCTGGACAATATGAGGGAGACCATGTCTGAGGGAAACCATGGAAGACAGCCAGGGTAAGAAAGCTGAAGTTTTGTGCAACTCGCTGAGCCATGCCTGTTGACGCGCCTACATGCCGCGGGACTCGTCGAGGTCGCCCCAGTCCCGTAGCGGTGTGGGGCATCGCGGCGCACACCGTCGCCATGGTAGCCCCAAGGTTCGCGCCTCGCTTCGCCTTGGGAGTAGACGTGGGGCCATCATCCGTCCACGGATCTGCACTTTCTGCAGTCAGTCCTCCCTCATGCTGCGGGGCTGGCACCCCTTGTCCCCAGATCCCTGGCCTGGATCCATTTTGGATATATATGTTTACCAGCGTGTTTTTCTAGTATGCCATGTCCATGGGAAGACACTTGTGCGGTTGTGCCCTAATGCTCGTGCTTGACCAGTTGCAGCGCTCGTATCTTCCTTCGTTCGGAACGAAATTTGCCCAGAAAGGCCTCTGGTGGACGAAATTTTTTTGATCTTGACTTGGAATTTCGGCCAAAACGCACGGGATCTTGGGGGGTCTTTCGGCAAACAGACGAAGACATTTTTGGAATTTCGGCCACTTTTGGCCAAGGACAGGGGTTTCCAGCGGCTATTCCACGGCCGAAACCTGCGTGGCATATGGTAAGAAGGCTCAAAGGGCTGTATCTATGGGCGTTGACGGCGGGAGACAGGGGTTCCCCTGGCGGGAGAGTGAGGTTGGGTCGGCGGGAAGCAGGGGAGGAGTGGGCGTGTCGTGTCGGTGTCGACATCGTGCGGGTCGGGGGCGGAGTCCCCGGGAAAAATTTTGGGGGTGAACGAAGCGGCGGCAGCCTGTTTCGTCAACTAAACGAAGCCATTTGAAGGAATTCGGCCACTGACGCCGCCCCTGCCTTCGTAAGATACGAGCGCTGACCAGTTGACCCCCAGATCACACCTTGAATGTGCTCAGTCCACGGCTGTCGTACGGCACCATGACCAGGCCATCCGCGATTTCGCGGCCGCTCTACCTCTGGCAGGAGTCCTCAACCGCAAAAGCATGACAACAACCGGCCGCAAGTGTGCAAACACATGCACCCACAACGCAATGCAGCAGCGACTCACTACAAGCACCCGCAAGGCACGCCGGCACGCGGCAACGGCTCAGCACCTCAATTGCATCCAATTCGAGCCCGTGGATATTGCCTGTGGCGCTGTCAATTCGCAATGTATGCTAGCTATGCAGTACACGCCCCAAACCCCAAACCGGCGTAACGGTACGCTACAGGGGAGTGTACGCCAACCTCACTTTGACATGCATGTCGTCCTCCAAATGTTGTTGCCACCCCTCAATGCGCCACAAAGGCTTTGTTGTTGCAAAGTACTCAATCATTCCCGCTTGGGGAACATGCAGACTTTGCGCGGCGTTGAGCGGTTCCTGGCAGTGCGCGTACGGTAACACACCCGCTTGCTCGAGAAGCACACGTGCACACGCGGATTCAGTCCCTGCCATTGCGGCCCCGCGCCAGATGGCCGCATTAGATAGGCGTGCGAAACACGAAGCGCTCAGTGTCTCTTTTACTCCGATCACGGCAACGCCTCGGGCCGTGTCAGCTCTACGCTTCTGCATGCTTAGAATCCACGTTGCGATGCAAGTCGTGCCCAGACACTACCAAGGCTAGCAGAATGTAAGCCCTGTCACAATGCCCCATCTAGCGTTGGAATCATGCTTCAACAAGGAGGTGGCTGCCTTATGGCAGGAAAAGGGCTGATCCCGGGGCCACCTTGACGCGGGCGCCTACTAAGCACACGCCTCTGTGTTGGGGGCCTTTGGCATCCCCGCAAATCCGGACATGGCCGGTTGGGTGGGGTGCACAGTCCGTGCTAACCCGCAGCTAACAAACTAGTCACGTCACTCGCCGCCAATCGACACGTGCACCCTCAACCCCACGCCCTGCTAGCGCCGTTCAGGCTCTCAGCCCGGCCCCGCCGCCGCCGGCGGCCATGGCGGCCGCTGCAGCTTGGTCGGCCGCTCGAAGCCCATCAGCTTCAGCAGGAGGAGCACACGGATCACGTTGGCGGCGGAGACGTCGCGGTTCTGGGGATGGGGAACGGGGAGGAAGAAGAGAGCGCACATGAGCTGTCCCAACCGTCAACCTGTTTGCGCCAGTATGCTACGTCTCATGCTTCAAAAACATCCTCAAACCCAAAGCGCCCCCAGGGCTTCAGACACCGTTCGCATGTGACTCGTCGGACAATCACGGATCATGTGGACGGTACGAACACAAACTTCAAAAACACACTTGGCCAGCAGCAATAGTTCTGCAACGAACTCTGACCTAAACCGAGTGCTGTTCAGGCATCCCTGCCACCAGCCTGCCCCACGCGGCTATGGCGGACCTTGACCTACCCACCTTCTATGCTGCGACAAGTTTTCCAGCAAGTATTAATAACTGGGCTGCATGTACCGATGGGTACGCGTTGCGGTTGCGTGCAACCGCCAACCAGCGGCATGCCCCTAATGTGCCCCCCCATGTCATAGGCGTGAGGTGCAGGCATATCAGAATCCCTCGCGTAATACACACAAGAAGACATCCGTCCATACATGCTTCGTTCGTCCGGCACGCAAGTTGGCATTGTGCAAGGCATAACCTTATAAGAATGCTACCTAGCACAGTTCGGCACATAGGAGAAAGCTACCTGTGTAGCTAAAAGCAGCCCTGGGTAGCGACCGCGGCATGACTACCGGTAGCTGGGGCCCTGCCGGCGCCCGGCCTCACCTTGCCTGCGCCTCCGACTGTTCGTTACAAGGACATGTACTCTGAATCCACCTCAGACACAGGCTCCAAGCTGCCGCCGCCGGTGCCCATGGATGGCCCGCCGATCGACCGGCCGCCACCACCACCACCATCGCCCGCCACCGCTGCCACGGCCGCCGCCACCACGGCCGCTTTCCGTAGCTCCAACGATGTGCTGCTGCTGCTGCGGGCGGGTCCGCGTGGCCTCCCGCCGCCCCCGCCGCCGCTACTCACCCACCCACCCGCACCCCCGCTGCCTCCTCCGCCTCCGCTGCCGCCCACGCCGCTGCCGCCCCCAACGGCCGCGCTGCCAGGTAGCACGCCCACGCCCACAGGCAGCACGGGGAAGGACACCAGCCCCGCTGCCAATGCATTGGGACTGGCGCCGCCGCTGCCGCTGCCGCCGCCGCCGCCACCGCCTGCCCGCCTGCCATGCACGCCGCGCACCGGCGGCGCCCCCAGCACCACCACACCCAGCTGACCCATTGGGTCCGACTGCGACATATCGCTCTCCTCCGTAGCCCCCAGCAACCCCTGGCTGACGCCGTCGTCCACTGGGCCCTCCGGCCCCAGCCCCAGCCCCATCCCCATCCACAAGTCAGGCCCCAGCCCCAGGCTCGGGCCAAAAGCCAGGCCGTCGCGGAAGCTGCCGGCAGCGTTTCCGTTGGAGGAGGTTGATGTGGCCCAGACCGCGGCGTTGGCTGCGGTGGAGGCCTGGGAGGCCAGCGCGCTGCCGGCGGCGCCGTGGCCGGCGGCGGCGCCGGAGGCGGTGGTGTTGCGGGTGGTGGGGCCGCCGGAGGGGCACATGGGGTCTCCCCACTTGGCGTGCATGAGCTCCACACTGCTGAGGGTGCTGTCCTCCAGCGTTACTGCCCGGCCCGCAGCCCGCACGTCCGGCGCAATGCCCGCCATGCCCGCCGCCGGGCCGAAGCCGCTTCCCACAAAGGCCGCGAGCGCCGCCGCCACGCTGGCATCCACGCTGGGCGGCAGCGGCAGGTGCTCCTCCACGACCAAGGCAGCCCCGAGCGCGCCCGCGCCGTCGCGGTCAGGCGCGCCGTCCAGGCCAGCACCTGCGGCTGCGGCTGAGGCTGCGGCTGCACCCGCCGACGCGCCTGCAGCTGCTGCTGTGTCCTCGTGCGGGCCGTTGCTGTGCAGCGACGCCGCGTCCGCCACCACCTGCATGGGCCCAAGGAACCCTGACGGCGGCACGCCCACACCGACGCCCGCGAGACCCCCGGCTGCTGCGGCGCTGTGTGCGTCCAGCGCGCCCCCAGCGCTTGCACCCGAGCCGGCCGCCGCGGAGTTGGGGGCGCCAGTGGTTAGGCTGGCCAGATGCCGGGCCGTGGCCTGGTGGGGGCATAAGAAGGGGTGGGGTGGGTTGCCGAGTTGGGAGGACACGTGGAGAACCAGAGGGGGCGGACACGTTGGCAGGGGTCAGTCGGAAACGCGCTCGGCCGTATCGCTACCCCCTTGTCAGGCATCCACAGGCATTGACCACGCACACGCGTGCAGTGCTAGGTTCTAGGTGAAAAGCTCAGACCCAAATTCCAAGCCAAATGGATGCGCGCGTGGCCCACCTGCGCCTCCAGCACCGCCAGCTCCTTGGCCGCCTCCGCCGCCGCGGGCCGCCGCCGGGGGTCGTGCTCGAAGCACTGCCGTATGAGCGCGCGCAGCGGCTGCGGACACCGCAGGTCACCGAGCTGCGATGAACGGGGGAGAGGGCAGTTGGAGCGGCCCAGGAATGGATGGAGTTAAGCAGCAGTGCTGGACTCCACGCGTACTTCAACTGTGAACGCCACTACACCGCATTGCCCGCCCGCCCGCCCGCGCTTCGCCCCCCTCCATTACAAGTCCCTACAGTGCACGCGCCGATGCTGCCCGGCCCCAGCCCCATCACCATGTCACACCGCAGCCGCACCTGGTCTAGCGGCGGCCGCTCCCGCAGCGCCGCCACCTTGTAGGCGATGGCCGGGACGGAATGGTTCTGCGGCGACAGCAGTGCGCGGCGGGATCATCAGGCATCCACTCCAGCGATTGGAGAGGTGGCCACGGCCATGCACTGACTGCCAAATCAGCGCTAGTGGCGCCCTCCATGAGCCCGTGACGTAATTGGCAATACATTCCGGTTGTCAGCTGGGGCGCTCGACGCCCCCGGTTGCCCACGCCCCGTTCCTGCTCCACCCCCGGCTCCACCCACCCTCCACGGCTCCTGCCCCGCCAGCAGCGTGTAGAGGAGCACGCCGAATGAGTACATGTCGGCCTGGTGCGTCACCGTGCGGTTGTTCACGTCGTAGCACTCGGGCTGGGCGTGGGGGACGTGGGGCAGAGGAGAGAGGCAGGAGGGTTTCAAGGGGTATGGAGGCGGGGAAGCAGGCAAGCTGCATAAGTTGTAGAAGCAGAAGGGAGGCAACAGCGCGCAAGTCGTGCAGCCCATAAGAGGATTGTTGGGGACTCCACACACCGCCACGACCACTCTGCACAGGCCCGGCTACGAACCAGCCCCGACCCGAACCCTGGACCGTCCCGGACGCCGAACCGCCGGACTCGCCAGGACCCACAGCCGCGACCCAACCGCCACTCACCGCGATGTATGCCGGCTGCAGTGTTGGAGATGCGGGCGGAAGGGCACACCCGGGCACACGGTGGCGTTTGTAAGTTTGAAGACAGGTGAACAACGGCGGCGCCACAAGGCACACAGCACCCACACCCGTGCAGACGCAGTGCTAGTGGCGGCAGGTCAATGCGCCGCGGTGGCCGCTGAAGCCTCACCGTGCCTGCCAACGGGTGTGCGGTGGACCGGACGGTGTGGCGCAACCGCGACAGCCCAAAGTCCGTCAACTTGGCGACGGGTCGGCCGCTGTTGGCGCCGTTGATCAGCACGTTGCCGGGTTTCTGGGGTTGGGGTTGGGTTAACAAATATGGGGATGAGTCTAGCATGTTAAGTTGGGCGACCTGCGTCCCTCATGAAGAGGTAGTTAAGGCGTTGGAATGAAGGTGATACACATCAACTCGTCAGCAGCACGCTGCCCGTCTGCATCTAGGCGCGCCCGTGTGGCACGGTGCTTCCCCTCACCAGATCGCGGTGCACCACGGTGGGATGGAGGTACTCCAGCGCGCGCGATATGTCCAGCGAGATTTGCAGCACCTGCGAGCCGAAGGCAAGCGCGCGACACGAACCATACGGCCAGGTCAGACCCACCAAGCGCAGACGAGGGACGCGAATTTGTGTCAGACGACAGCGAAACCGTGCGCCACAGCAGCCATGCACTGTACGGCCATGTACGGCAGGCATGTACTGTACGGCAGCTGCCAGGGAGTGCAGTAGTGCAGTGCGGCCTGGCGAGCTCAGCGCGAGCTCACCGTGTGCAGCGGCAGCAGGCGGCCCGGCGCGCGGTTGACCATGTACTCCAGCGACGTGTCCATCAGCTCCATCACCTGGGCCAAGTCGCGGTCACGAGGTCGCGAGGTCGCGAGACGAGCACTCGCGTCAAGAAGGCAGCAAACAAACAGCTTGCAGAAATGTTTAAAGCCACCTGCCAATGCACGCCTCGACGTTTTAAGTCACAGCCTGCTTGCTTGTTGTGCAAACGCGTCCAGTGCCCGCCGCTGACAGCATGCAGCCCACGCGGCAATGCTGCTGCTGTGCCCTGTCATCAGGCGCACCCCACCACTCACCAGGCAGTAACGCGGCGGCTGCAGACATGCCGCCAACAGCCGGACCACCTGCAAGCAGGTGTGCGGATCACGGAGTTTGCTTGGCAGTCGCCGCTCCGTAATGAGTGCTCCGAGCCTAGCAAAGCGGTAGCACAGGTTGCCTTACCCAACCACGTCCATCCCCAGACTAAAACGCAGCGCCACTTACGTTGGGGTGCCGACATCGGCCCAGCACCTCCACCTCTTGCCCCAGCGCGAACAACAGCCGCTCCGCGGACGGCCCCGCCGGGCCGGCGGCGCCGCCCGCCGCCGCCTGCGCCCGCGCCGCCGCCGTCTCCGCCTGGTCGCCTTCTGGCAGCCCCGACAGCACTTTGACCGCCACCTTGCTTCCCTGGTACATGCCCTCATACACCTGCGCGTATACAACAGAACCGGGCAGGTAATGTGGTGTTTGAGGACAAGTGGGATCTGGTTGCCAATGCTGACAAGCTCACTGTGCCGTACCTCGGTGGCCTAGTAGGCAAGAGGAGCAGCGGCGCAGTACAGGCGCTGAAGGAGATGGTTTGCGCATCAGGGTGCGATAGCATGATGCACGGTGCCTACGCGCGTACGCACCTTGCCGAAGCTGCCTTTCCCGCGAATCACCGGCAGCAGCACGACCTTGTCAGCAGCCTCCGGGCCCACCTGGATGCAACGGATGGAGGCAAGGATAGAGGCATGGATGGAGGCAGGAACGAAGGCACCATTTAGCAGTGGACATGTGTACTGGGGTCAGGCCAAAAAAGCAACCGTCACACGGGGTACGACTCCCGAGGCGGCCGTTCACACTCCCAGCAGGCCAGGCTTAGCTCCCACGCTTAGCTCCCCGCCCCCCCCCACCTGCACGTCTGGTCGGCGCGGCGTGCAACGCGTGACCATGACGTCCGACATGTCCGTAGACGTGGACGCGTGTGACATGCGGGAGTGCGGGCCGCCATCGCCCAGCGACGTGGGCACCGTGCCGCTGCTGTGCGGGCTGCCGCCGTTCGGGCCGCCGAGGTTGCCGCTGACGCCGCTGCCCGCCTCGCCCGTCGACAAGGCCGCCTGCAGCTGCGTGCTGCCGTTTGCCGTGCCGAGGCCCGGTGTGCTGCTCCCGTCTTCGCCGCGGGAGGACTGCCGCTGGTGCTGCTGTGGGTGCTGCTGTTGGCAGCCGCTGGGCGGTGGGGCCGTGTGCGCCGCCGCCGAGTTGGCGGTCACCTGCCGCTGCAGCGCGCGGCCAGACACACCAGCCGAGCCACCTGCAAACGTTGGTTGCACACACCATGAGTCAATCACAGTGTGCGTGCTCCAACCCAGCAAACAGGCCCGGCGCCATGACCTGTCCTATGGCCACCAAGGCCTATCGCCTCGTTGCGATGCGCCCACCCCTGACCACCGCCCCTGACCAACTGACCAGCTCTAACCGACACACACGCACCTGTGAGCGATGCGGTGGGTGTGGGCCCACTGTCCTCGCCATCGCCGTTGCCGGCCGTGTCCTGCTCACACGCCTTCGTGCCTACAGTAAAGACCGCGTCATCGGCGCCGTTGCAGCCCAAGCCCCCACCCGCCTGACGCGAGCTGACGCCGCTATCCCCCTTGGAGTCACGGTGAGAGCCGCCGCCGTCCGTCGCGCCGCAGCCGCCGTGCTTCCTGGAGGTGCCCACCTCCGATTTCCGCATGGAGTTTACGCCGGCAGGCATGATTGACGTCACGCCGTGGACAGAGCCAGACGAGTCCCGCTCGCTGCCAAACACATCAGCAGAGCCCGGCCGCGGCCCGCTGCGCTTGCCGGCGCACGGCAGGCATCTGCGGATGGAAAGGCCAGAACAAGGTCAAGCGGAGCATAATGAAAGTGTGTGCACCAGGCCACAAGGGTTAAGCAGCCGACCCTGCAGCATGCAGCCCTAGTTGACGTCAGCACTGCCTGGGTTTTCGCTGCCACGACTTACCCGCCCCCCGCCTCCATGTCGCCAAGCTCTCCCGGCTTCTCCTTCCAGTCGCCACCGTCGGCTTCCGCTGCCGCCGCCTCACGCTTTCGTCGTCGCACCACAAAAAGCGCAACCGCTACTAAGCCCAGGAGGATCGCGCCTGTGTTGCAGAGGCAAGCAACAGCAGCCATGAGAGATGGGGCCACTAGCCAGCGTCGTCGCCAAACCGCATAGCGCGACCTCATGCCATCGACATTCGTGCTGCTGTAGGTGATTCCACAGGGACTGCCACGGTCCGACTACACCACAGCCCGGCACCCAACGTGGCGGCTGGCTGCCAGGCTGCTCCGCGTTGCTGCCAAGCTCATACTCCGCCACCACCGTTCCCCACTTACCGCCAACTGCTCCGCCCACCGCCGCGGCCACGGCGCTCGTGCCTCCCGACGACGACGACGACCCGCTCAGCGGCTTGCCCCCCACTGAGGCTGGCACGCCCCCCGCGCCCGAGTCGCCGATCGCCAGGGGCGGCGGCGAACTGGCGGCGGCCACCGGGGGCGGCGGCGACGGGTTGCGGCCCTCCGCGTCCGCTAGTGTGATCGCCATGCACACCTGCGTGCAGGGCAACATGCAGGGTGCAGGACCATGGGTCGGCCGGACCACACACGGCTGAGGTGCCAGGCAGGAGTACAATGGCTCTCCCAGCCCCTGGGCCCCGCCCGGACAGCCGCTGTAACACAACCCCATCCCAACAAACACACCGCATTAGCTTCCCCACCCGCCTGCCCCCGTGCGCTCACCAGCGGGCCGTACTGCGCCACGCAGTCCTCCGAGATCGTGTGCACACACATGACCAGCACGTTCACCAGGTGCGACTGCGGGCGGCATAAAGAGGGCAGGAAGGGCCGCAGGGAAAGGCTAAAACACCGCCAGTCAGCGGAATGTAGCGCCCGGCAAAGCGAGAAGCCCCAAATTGCCTGCTCACAGCAAAGCAAGACCAAAGGCCCGCTGCTGCCAGCGCCGATCCCCGTGGCCCTGCTTCGCTGCACAACCCGGCAGCCGCCACCACAATCTCAACCCGGGCTCCCGCCACGCCCAGGGAAACGAGATCCAGCTGCGCCCAGGCCGCACTCACGAAGTATCCGTTGGGTACGGACTTGCCCACGGAGTCCACGTATGCTGCGGCGCCACTGAAGTCGATGTGTCGACCCACATGAGCCCTGGCGGTTGCAGCACGAACAGGCATCCGATACACTGTCAGGCCGGATGTGCGGCGCGCGGGCTATGTGCCGGCACGTGGCTGAGCGTGTTGAGCCACGAGCCCCTTCACCTAGCCGCCAACCATGATAACGCACACAAGCACGCAGGCATGCAAGCACGCAAGCAACTGAAGCAAGCGCGCACACACCAGCAGCGCTTCAGCGGGTGGGCGTTGGTGTCGTTGGTGCAGTTCGGTCCGGCGGGCTGCGGCACTGTGGCCTCGAACTGGTTCACGCCCGGGAGGAACGGCGGCCGCTGGTACGCGGACGAGATGGCGCTGCGGGTGGGGAGGTGGAAGACGCAGCCCAGGCATGGCGGCGTACATGGTTGGTTGGTTGCCCAGCATGTACACATCCCTCTGGTCTCCAGGGCCCAGGGCCCCTCCATGCACGCAACCCACTGGCCCCAACCCGCACATGTCCTCCTCTGCCACCTTCCCTCCTCCCGTTCACCCTTCTCGCACGCCCGGCGTCCCCGCCGCTGCCGCTGCTACTGCCCCTGCAACTTCTGCTGCTGCTCCTGCCGCTGCCCACCTGGCCAGCGACGCCGGCAGGCAGTAATCGGTGATCATGCCGCCCGTCTCCAGCGCCAGGATTGACCAGTCACCGGCCGGCAGCGGTGCGTACAGGTCCACACCGGGCGCTTGCGTGCTGGCCTTGTTGAACTGGAACAAAATGATGTACTGCACCAGCACCGTCGTGCCGTTGCGGTTCTGGACCTGTGGGTGCGGGTGGCAAGGGTGTGCTTGGCAAGGGCAAGAAAGCCGCGTGAAAAGGAGCAGGTTGGAGTGTGATCATTGGGACGATGGGCTGACATGGCGGCAGTGGGCCGAGGGCCGAGGGCAGAAGGGGAAGATGCGCTGTGAGCCGGGTGTGTGGAGCCATGCGGCAGCCAACCACGCCGTGTGCTGCTGCCAGTGCAGGCGCGAGCGAGCTCCCGCCCCAGGCCCGCAAGCATGACTGTCCTAGCACTCATCATGGCGCAGGCACCCGTACGATCCCACAGGTGCTTCTGGCGGGTCCCCAGCATAGCCCGCCCTCACCTTGTTTGCAAGCCACCCCATGTCCAGCACACGCCACAAGTCCGGCTGACCCCTCATGGTCACATTCCTGCCGATGATAATCGGGATCTTGATCCTATACAGGAGAAGGCATGAGTGTTGCGTGCGCAGGAGGCGCGGGGGGGGGGAGTTACCAAGAGGCTGAACACAGCAAGGACACCCAACACGGAAGCCCAAAGTCGTTCGCCGCAAGTGCCCGCCAGGTGCCCGGCAAGAACACTACCACAACTATCCATACCCTTCTCTTCTAGCAACCGGGGTTCGGCACGGCTTCCTGCCGCACGGCTTCCGCTGAAAGGCTCCATTGCGCGAGAACGTGTATAAGTATGCAACCTGGACCCGCCCTATCCCTCCAGACCGGTCTCACCCCGCCCAGTCCTCCTCGCGCAAGTGGACGTCCGCGGTGAACGAAAGTGTGCCCACATTGTCATCCGCAAGCCCACGCACGAAGTCGAGCCCCGAAGCCACAGGAACATCTTTCAGGCCTACATCTCCAGTTGCTGATCCACCAAAGATGACGAGGAAAAGAAGAAGGAGGTTCAAGGCCGAGCGGGGGGCCATACCCCTCCTGGCTTCACTATAGCCCCGGCCAGCCCATATCCATATTAGCGATTTAATTCATCATCTGGTGCCGCGCGGCCAACTCAAAGCACCAAGAACTGATTGACCGACCGACTTCTGTGAGTGTGAGCGTTTAAGTAAAAGCCAGCTAGGTGTCTCTAGCCAGTATCGAAAGCAGTATCAATATTTGGTCTGCCAGGCGTGTTCACCGCACGGGAATACGCAACGCAAAAGAACGACAGGCGAGTTGAATGGATTCGTCTGAAACAGAGCGGTTTCTTGGAGCAGAGAATTACAAAACACGCCTGGTATTCCCAGGGAAGGCTTGAACTGGAACAGCAGGCTTCTTTCGGTTCTCATCGGGAAGGCCCCATCTAGGTGCTCGTCTGAATCCTGGACGACATGCTACGACGTTGTCCTATTACAGCCGATAATGGCGTCTGTTAAAGACAACATTTATTGAGCGACCCCGCCCTGGGAAAATCCGTGCACCTGCTTCAGGCACCCACATGTGCCGCGTGCGCCCCACAACGCCACGCGTGCCCAGCACCGCCTCAGACGAACGAACCAAGCTGTCAATTTGTCAGAGGGTCCCGCCTTATTTAGTCCCCAGCCAGTGTATGGTGCCCCGGCAGCCGGACATACCCAACCCGCACATTCGTTTGTGACACCGCCGCCGCCACCCCACCCCTGCGCGGCGCGCGCCGCTCGTGCTCATCACCAGGGTCCTCGCTGCTGGCCCAGCAGCCCGAACCGCAGCGCCGTGTCCAGCTGCTGCGACAGGCGGCCCACCTCGGCCCGTAGAACCTGGTTCTCCGCCCGCAGTTCCTCAGTCGCCCGCTGCAGCGCCGCCTGCAGGAACCATAACGCACGGTACGCGCACGGTTCCAGTGGAGGCTAGGCCTACTCGGCAATGCGCTTGTTCTGCGCCGCACCTAGGACACAGCCACGCCACTGAATGCCGAACGAACACAGGGCAAACCTGCTATGCCTCAGAACCCGCAACCACCCCGTCGGCCCACGCATCAAAGCCTTTCCAACCCCCCGGTTCACGCCCGAGGTCTCAGCTCTCACCTCGCTGGCCAGGCTCTGCCGCACCATGTCGGCCTGCAGCCCGAACACCAGCTCCCGCATCATGTCCTTCATCTCGTCCATGTACGAACGCAGGTTGGACGACAGCAGCTCCGCACCGCCGCCACCGCCGCCGCCAGGCCCAGCCGCGCCACGGCCCGGCAGGCCGGAGAAGGGTGCGGAGCCTGCGCCGCGCGGGCTTATGACCGCCCTGTGCGACATGGATGCGGTGGTGGGTGCCACACACGGTCAGGGCATAAAGGGCTAGACTGCCTGCTGACAGCATTGTGCACATGGGCTGTTGGACCATGGCACGCCCACGAGAGGCGCATGCAGAAGACCGCCCGCCTCGATGTCGCACCGTGATGGTGAGCCCACAGGCGATGAGACCACTGGAGGCGCTCGAGATGCCGAGGATGTGCCCGCGTGCGGCTCCCCCACAGCCGAGCTAGGAACCACCACCACGGGGGCTGCCGGTGCTGGTACTTCTTGTGTCGCGCCCACAGCTACCGTCGTAGCCGCTGTTGACGGGGCCGTTAGGCCGGACAGGCCACCCGAGTCTGACGACCGGCGGTGGCCCGACGGAATGGCCGCTGAGGGCAGCGAGGCGGAGCCCGAGCGAGAGCCGCCACTGGGCAACGTCGGCGGCAACCCAGAGGGCCCCGTGGCGGGCGCCGAGCTGCGTGCGGCGCTTGACCCGGCTGATGTGGTCGGGGCGGCCGGTTGCCGCGCACCGGGCATGGCGCCGGCGGCAGTGGTCGCTGCGGAGTAGGCAGCGGGGGAGTCCTTGGCAGCGGCAGTGCCGCCGCTGCTCGGCGTGGCGTCCGCAGCGGCGCTGCTGGCGACCGCCGCAGCGGCTGCTGCTGCGATGGAGGAGCTGCCGTCAAGGCTGTCCCGCGACATACCGCCGTCGCGAGAGTCTTTGAGCCTGCCAGGGGCAAACAAGGAAACTCGCGTCAGAATCATGTAGCCAGGGGCGCTTGAGTGGGGCGCCTGCAAATTTCCTCGTTATCAGAGCCGCGCCCACCCCGCCGTCTTGGCCCGTGCGCTTGCGATCCCCTTTCATCCTCTGAGGCATCCTCCGCCCCTTCACATGCTCACCCCGAGCGGCTGAAGTGGAAGGCGACGTCCGTCACCTCCAGGTGTGTCCCCAGGTCGAACACGCGGATGAGGTTCACCGCTTTCTGCAGCCGTACAGCGCAGGCAAGCGGTTACCAGCAGGGCGTGACCATGAAGTGCCGGAGGTAGCGGGGTCAGCGGCCAGATTCTGTGTTGGTCAGATCCTCAGAGGCTCTCCTACCGGGCAACCGGGACTCACCGCCTTATGCTGCACCGCCTCCTGCACTCCGAGCACACCGACACGGCCATCTGCAGCAACGCGGCATCAACACATGGCCAGTAATGTGCTCGGCATGTTCATACCCAGAGCGGGTCAGCGGCGCAGACAAGGCGGCTGTGCATGCATACAGTAAACCCGGAGCCTGGAGGTGCCCACGCACACGCCCGCGGCCGCGTACCTACAAACACGCCCACGCGAACATCACCAGCTTGACATACGATCCCACGGTGCCCCTTCCTGACACACCTTTGGTGCCTATGGCCAGCACCGCCCCGTCGTCCCGCACCGCCATGCACGACACGCTGACCGCCAGCTCCATGGAGATTGTGTTCTGCACAGAGGGGTGAGGTGAAGGGCCAGCAAGCCCCAGCAGCACGGCACGTCATCGCCGCTGCGAGCGTCTGCTGCGTGCACCCGCTGTCTAGTGCGGCTGCAACCGTCATTCCCAGCTATGAAGAGTTTTGCGAGGCACGTGGTGAGTGGTGGGTGCTATGTGGTGTTCACGTTGAGGCTTTACGCGTTGTAGGCTCAGCTGCAGAAGCCTTGGCGCACCCGCGCTCACCTCCAGCTTGGGGTAGGTGGATAAGTCAGTCAGCATCAGCTGCCCAGTCTCCGCGCAGCTGATTAGTACCGAGGCCGACACCTGCAAGGGAGGTAAGGATGTGGGATGTTGTGGCAGGATGTTTTATGTGGCGGCAGAGGCCCCTGAGCGTGCCACTTGAGCTCGACAGCGCGTGTCCTACCTTGTTGTAAGTGCCGAAGCCAACACCCATCACCCGCGCCCGCATCTTGCTGTTCAGCACGATGGGTCCTGCGGGACACAAAGTTGCATGGGGGCATGGCAGTCAGCGTCATGGTAGATCCGCTCTGGATTCACAACCGCCATTCCCGTTACACCCGATGCGCTTGGGCTCGGCAAGCCGTAGGTCAGCAGTGTCTGCAACGTGGGCATCGTAGCTGTGAGCCGCCCCCAACTCACCGCTCACGGCGGGTAGGACCTGCCACAGCAGCACGTGCCCGTCATCCGACCCAGCCGCCAGCCTGCAGACGCACGCGACCGCGGGTACCGTATTGCAGACCGTCAGGCCTGGGCAGTGAGCCGCGCACGCGCGCCCCCGCCACGCACCTCCTTGGCACCCGCAAACGTCCATCACCATCGTGTGCCCCACGCCCTTAACCTTGACCCCTTGTCCCTCGCTTCACGCCCCCCGCCCCTTGCTGACCTGAGCGGGCTGGAGGTCTGCGAGAAGGCCAGGCAGCGCTTGGGCGTGACCACGCTGCTGGTGCCGTTGCTGAGCGCCCCCAGCGTGGCCCGCTGCGCCAGTGCCGCGTCGTGCAGGTACACCGTGCCGCCAGCACTGCAGGGGCGGGGCAAGGGAGGGGGCAGAGGGGAGAGGGGGGAAGAGGGGGGAGGGAGGGGATGGGGACAGCGTTGAAGGAGAGTTTACTGAGCTCTCAGGGCACTAGCTAGGGGGTCGTGTGTGCGGTACCGGTGGGTTTCACTTTGGGATAGGGTGCTGTGTCACCATTCCCAGCAGGGTTGGGGAGGAGCAAGCAGAAGGGCTGAGTGGCTGGGTTGTGAGGGGTCTTACTTGGATGACGCCACGTGGTTGGTGCAACTGGACGATGCAAGCGCAACGATGGGGCGGTCGTGGTCGCGAAGCGTCCGCGCGTCCTTCAGCGCTTGCGGGTTCTGATGCAGTACGGAGAGACAGAGGCATGTTGAAATATGTCCTTGGGCGTGAGCGAGCATCAACACGAAGCAACCTTGGCACCCATGCCAGCCCCAACTTGAGGCGTGCCTGTGAGGTGCGGCCTGAACGATGCTCAGCTTCAGGCCCCACCCCACTGCCCCACCCCCACGGCAGCCCACTGTTACCCCGCTTCCCCACCTGCGCCAGCAGCGCCTGCAGGTCAAAGATCTGCAACTGCCCCGGTACAGGCGCCTGCACTACGCAGAGCGCCTTCCCGTCGCCGCTGATGCGAAGGAGCAGGGGCCCTTGCGGCAGCGACAGCAGGTTGTGCCTCGCCACCGTCAAGTCCTTTTTTTCCGCCGTGGGCGCCTCAGGCAAGTTGCACAGCACTTGCACGCCGCTGCCAGATATGAACGCGCCCTTCTTCATAAATTGTACGCTGCTTTGCACCTGGCTGCCAGAATACTGCCAGGCCGGGGGCGCAGGAGCGCCTGGGCGAGCGGCATCTGTCTGAAAGTATTTTATACTTGTGCTACTAACTGCTACAAATTTGAGTTGTTCGGGAACCTTTACAGCGGCCATGGTGGCGCGCTCGGTCGACGCGAGGGTCAACTTTCACAGGTCACGAGTAAATCAAATACAGCGGCTCGAGGAAGATACATCTATCACATACCGTCCGTCCTGGTTGTGTCAAAATGCAACGTGTAAGGACTTTGCGTCCTTCTGTGCCGCGGGATCCAGGCGTTGACAGCTCGATGGCATCCCGTTCACCCAAGTGCACTCGCTTCGACCCTCTGTATCTCTGCATCATCAGTATTACTGACTCTTGGTAACCTACGCATCAAACTCGTATAGCATGAAGACTGCTCCTAAGTAGACCGAGCATGCACACTCAGTCCTCGCTTACAGTAGCTGCGCTCGCCCAGTACCTCTTCACGCATCACCTATTGGAACCTGGCGGCCGGCACCAGCGTTCGTACCACGCGGCTACCGCGTAGCGCCGAGGTAGCGCCCTCGGGCACCACCAGCAGCACCACCAGGCCTCCCTCGCCCAAGCCCGTCGGCATGCCGGCGACCGCGGCGCGGCCCTCCGGCCGCGCGGCCATGATTGCTGCAGACCATGGAGGCGAGGGCGCTAATAGCGCCTGTACTTGCACCGGTTGATTATGGCGCGGGCCGCTGGGGCTACCACCGTCATCTTCGGTGCTAGTCATCCCATCGTTGACAACCGCGGCGCCGGCGCCGGGACCGAAATCCAGGCTCCAGTAGTCAATGGCCGACCAGCACGTGACCATGGCGTCCTGTGTCAGTCAAGAACCAGCAACACTTGAAGAGGTGTCGTCGAGACGCTAGGGTAATGCGGCCCCTCTACAGTGCTACCGCCTTGCACACAGCTGTCTGGAGGTCGGGGCGGGGGGGGGGTCTCAGCAAGCCGGCCCTGTTGCTTCTCACCTGCTGCAGGCACACGCGCGCCATCATCTCCAGCTGCGCGCTCAGCGGCGCCGTCAGCTGCGCCGCCGCCGCCCGCAGCAGCTGCTCGCCGCCATCAGCACGGCCCCGCATCTCATTCAGCGAAGCCCGCACCGCCGCCGCGCCGGCGCGCAGCGCACCGACGTAGCCGCCGCCGCCGCCACAATTGCAACCGCTACCAGCAGTGCTGGCACTGGCGCCCTCGGTCGCACCGCCGCTGCGGCCACAACTGCTAGTGGCGCAGCTGCAGCATGCGGCGCTTGCGGCGGCGCCACCCGGACCGCCGGGCATGTGCGGCAGGCCGGCGGCGGGCACGTGCAGGCACCACACGCCGTTGCCGAAGAAGTTGGGCGGCAGCAGCGGCTCGTTGGGCCCACTGACACCGGGGCTGCAGCTGGGTCTGCTGCTGCTGCTGGTGACTGCGTGAGCAGCAGACGGCGCAGGCGGCGAACCGGCGCAACCGGCTCGGGTGAGCGACGGCGGCGCCTGGCCGTTCCGCCGGAGGTCCACGGCCACGCCTATGTAGCCGCCCACCGCTGCCGCAGCGCTGCTGCTCGCGACGCCGCCCTTGCGTCCACCAGAGGCGGCAGCACCTGGCTGCACCTGCGGGTGCTGCTGCAGGTGCTGCTGCTGGTGGTGATTCTGCTGCTGCTGCTGGTGGTGGCGGTGCTGCTCCTGCTGGTGCTGCTGCTGCTGTTGCTGGCGATGATGCTGGTGGCTGTGGTGTGTCGCTCCGAGCAGTGGCCTGCCGCGCAGCTCCGACATGACCAGCCACACCAGTGCGGTGACGGCGTCGTTGGTGCTGACGGCGGTGCAGGTGGCGGCGGGGCTGGGGGCGGGCGGGCTGGTGCTGCTACTGCTGGCGGGGGCAGGTGTGGGGGCGGAGAAGGCGGCTGGGGTGCAGCTGCCGCTTGCAAGGGCCTATGATGGAAAGCAGCGCGTCAGGGCGGTGCGTGTTGGTCAGTATGAGAGGGGAGCGCGTAAACCACCATTGTGTGGCTGGTATGAACGCCAGGCAACATGCGGCGCCATGCGACCTCGCCGGCCACCCACCTCTAACCACGCACCCAATGTCTTCTGCCTTCCTGTGACACAGTTTCTACCCCTCAACCTCCGGCCCCGGGCCTCCACCTCCCACCTTGAGCGCCGCCACCTGGTGTCGGGGGATGTGCAGCACCTCGCACGCCAGCTGCCGCCCGCTGGCGCCCCGCAGCCCCCGCCGCTCCTCCGCCACCACCGAGCGCACCAGCCGCCCCGCAGCCGACAGCGCCGCGCCCCAGCCCGCCAGAGAGGCGCTGCGAGTGGCCGGGGTGGTGCAGGTGGAGGTGGAGGTGGAGGAGGCGGCAGAGGTGGAGGCGGCACCGCTTGGTGCGGTGGTGGTGCAGTCAGTGCCGGGAATCTGTGCGGGGTTGTGGTGGGTCGCGGCAGAGAGGGAGGGTGTAAGCAACGAAGCGAGCAAACCAGGAACAGGACTTAACAGCACACGTGGCTACTTGCTTGCCTAGCTCATGCTTGTAATCATACGCTATGCTCTTAAACCTCTGTCTCACATGTTGCAGCTCCAGACTACGAAGCAGGGTTGCATGTGGCGCCAACGACGCTGCCGACGAAGTCGCGCCGGCGGCGGCGCGCTGCTTCCCACCCGCTGCCGGCGCCCACCCAGATGGGAACAGCCGCGAGCGGTCAAACACGGGCGGTGCCGGCGGCGGCGGCAACTGCGCCGCCGACTGAGCGGCTGCAAGCTCCGGGTGGTTGCCGTCACTTGCTGCCGGGCTGCTTTTGCGCAGTGCTCCAAAGGCGGTGCCGCCGCTGCCGCCACCGCCACTGCTGCGGCCGTCGCTCAGCGCGCCTGCTGAGGCTGCAGCTGCCGCAGCCAGGGCGCTGGAGATGGTCGTGAGCGTGGGCATCTTGCCTGAGGCCGGGTAGGAGCTGCCGCACGTCGCGCTGCTACTGCAGGTGGTGTCGATGCTGCTACTGCTGTTCTTGCGCATGTCGACTACCTCCGTCAGCGCGGGCTGTAGAGGCGGGCTGGGTGCCTGCGGCAGCTGCGGCTGTAGCCGCGGCGACAAGCCCACTGGCTGCATCGGTGAGGCCGCCGCTGAGGGCGCCAGCCGCCCGCCGCCATGAACACGACCAGCAGTCGCGCCGGTGGCTGCAGCGGCGGCAGCGGCGGCGGCTGGTGCATGGGCGGTAGCGGGTGGCTGCAGCAGGCGGCGGTAGTGTGCCGCCAGTCGGTCCAGGAAGAGGTGGGCGGAGCGGCCGTCTGCAGCAGGAGGGGAGGGCAGTCACGGGTGCCGCTTGAATGAGGAAAGTAAGGGGGCGTTGTGGACAAGGTCGTAAGAAAGCCGGTCGGATAGGCAAGGCAAGTGCCCAATATTAGCGGCAGCAGTACCACGGAAAGCTTATGCATGCACCTGGTGCTTGTCAGCACCACTCAACCTTGCCGGAATTAACCCTCCACGTCCAGATCGATGTGCCCCCATCACTGGTGCCTGTCGCTTGGGGACAACACGTGCCCCCAGCCCCGGCAGTCCTGCTGACCCTGCCCTGCACCGCCACTGCTCACCAAGTACCGCGTGATGCATGGTGAAGGCCAGGATGCAGCCGCCGCCGCCGCCGCCGCCATGCCCACTGCCGGCACCGCCGCTGCTGCTCACTGCCGCTGCCCCAACCGCCACCGACGGCGGCGGCCGCAGGTGTGTGAGGCGCACCTTGAGCAGCGGCTCCCGACCCCGCAGCGCTTCGTCCACGTCCAGAGGCTGCGGCGGGCGGCAGGCGGGTGGAGGGGGGCCAGGAGGAGGAGCAGCGGCAGGTTGTGGCGATGAAAGGGTGCTGATGAAAGTGGCTTGATAAAACGGCTATACCGTATGCATGACGGTACAGGCTGCATTTCCGGTCTCATGAGAGTAGGCTGCAAAGAGGTTGCGGCACACACGCCGCACACACACGCCTCCGCAACGCGCTGCCACGCTCCACCACCACCTCCCGCCTTGCCCCAGTGTAAGCATCACACGCTCTGTGCACACACACACACACACACACACACACACACACACACACACACACACACACACGCGCACACGCGCACACACACACACGCACACACACCCACCTCGCAGTAGGGCGGCAGCTGCCTGCAGGCGCCCAGCTGGCTGAAGCCGCTGCGGGCCAGTGCCGCCAGCGGCAGGAAGGAGCCCAGGGCGGCGCAGCTGCTGCTCGCCTGGCGCAGAGCCACACCGCCGTAGGCGGCGGCGGGGGCGGGGGCGGGGGCGGCGGGGGCCTTGGCGGCGGCGGCCTTGCCGGCTGGGCTCTTGGCGGAGGGCCTGGCGGTGACTTGAGTTGTGGTGGAAGAGGTGGAAGTGGTGGAAGTAGCGGTGGTACTGGCAGCGATGCCGGTGGTGGCAGCGAGGGCGGTG
This sequence comes from Chlamydomonas reinhardtii, assembly GCF_000002595.2. Classification (NCBI taxonomy): domain Eukaryota; kingdom Viridiplantae; phylum Chlorophyta; class Chlorophyceae; order Chlamydomonadales; family Chlamydomonadaceae; genus Chlamydomonas; species Chlamydomonas reinhardtii. The sequence goes on along the minus strand of NC_057016.1, from coordinate 503,602 downwards.
TGGTCGTGCGCACAGGTGGGCATGTGGATGTGGAAGGCACAGGCGCGGCGGGCGGCCAGGCGCCGGGCCCGGCCGGTGGGCCCCGCGGGGAGCAGCCTGTGGCGGTGGGAGGGAGACATTATAAGCGCGATGGGGACGCGTCATCAGGTGAGTTGCGGGGCATACTCGACATGGACCAAGTGCTCTAGCCTAGCACGTGAAGTTGGTGCGGGGCACGGTGCGAAGCCATGTGGGCCCATGAAGCTGACTGTACTCTGTTACTATCTATAATCGGCGGGCAGTTTGCAGGCTTCATAAACGATTTTGTGTGTGTAGCCGGCTGGTCGCCCACCTGCCCGCCAGGACGGGGAAGTCAGCCAGCGCGGCCCCCAGTGCAGCTGCCAGGGTGTCAAAGTCCAGGTCGTGGGGCAGCCACAGCACCTGCGCGCACAGCCCGTACGCGGTGTGTACAGTATGCATGACAGCTACGAGGGCATTGAGAAGAGCGAGGCGGGCTGGCACGTGTGCGTGCATATGAAGCGGCCCACAGCACACACACAAACACACACACACACACAGGTTTTCGTTTCGTTTTTTTTAACACACACACACACACACACACACATGCGTATGCATGCTGCATGCAAGGTTGCAGCTTCATGCCACATATGCATGCTGCATGCAAGCTTGCAGCTTGATGCAATGATGCCTGTTTGCTGGCTGGCTGACCTTGGGGTTGAGGCACGTGAGCATCATGCCGTGGTCCAGCGGGCACATCTGCGGGAGCCATGGGGTGGGGTGTAAATACCAGCCCAAACCAAGCCGTAACTAGCGGAGCACAGGCAAAGGCGACAGATGCAATAGCGATGATGGGGGCGGGGCACAGAACGAGACTACCACACGTGCACGTCAAAGGGGCGAGTTCCGTTCAGTGAGCAATAAGGTTACACGCAGAGAGAGATCGCACTCCACACGGCTCGCGCCTGAATAGGACCGCTGGCCGTAGCAGCTACAGCCGCGGCAGTAGCGGCAGGCAGCACCAGCTGCACGGGCCCAAGCCAGTCGGGCGTGCCGGCGGGCTTGGCGTGTCCGCCGGCGGCAGCAGTCGGCGCCAACGCGTGCTGCTGCCTGCTGGTCCTCTTGATGGCGGTCTCGGACATGCAAGCAGGGGCACTGGCGGCGGCGGAGGCGGAGGCAGCGGCCGCAGCCTTCACAGTTGAGGGCTCGGACAGCGCGGCTGCTGGTGCGCCCGCTGAAGGTACCGCAACCACCCGCGGCGTGGGTGACGGTGTGGTAGCAGTCAGGTTTACCACCACCTGGCCAGTCGGCGCCGCCGCCGGCGCGCCTGGCGTGCCTGGCGCCGCTGTGGCTTTGCTGTTATGCGACCGCTGGGCTGCCGCGGTGGCGGCGGCGGCTGCGCAGAAGACATCACCACGGCTGAGGGCAGCGGCAGCGGCGGCAGCAGCGGCGTCCTCATCAGAGCCGGTAGCCTGTTTCGCAGTAGCTGTGGTGGCGCCCTCCGCCTCTGCATGTGAAACGGAACGGGCGGGCAGGCACGCGGCAAAGAGGCCGCGCATCTTCATGCCGTGGGGGCGGTAGCGGGGAGTCTGGAACCCCTTGCGCAGTGCTCTGCTGTTAGCTGGCTAGACTACTCGATTGCTGGGATCTGACGGTGGTGTGGGGGGTTGCTGGTGGCAGGGCTGGCAGCTGGAGAGGCACCGGTGGTGCAGCGCGTAAAGCGGTGATGTCAATTGTGGAATGCTGTGAGTGAGGTATTTCGGCAAACAAAACAAAACCCGGCCGGGCGCAGGTCGCGGCCGCTACCCCCGACCCCGCATTCGGTCGGGGTGTGTGATGGTAGCGTGTCATGTCGGGTGCGCGGCCGACAGACACACACGGGGCCGCCGGGCCCGTCTTGGACTGGCCGCCGGGCCTCGCCGCCGGGTGCTGTAGGTGCTGGGGGCGAGGGCGATGCCGCGCGTGCTGTGCATGCGCGCCCACCGGTCGCCGTGCAGAATTGGGAAGAGTCGAAACGGCCAGACCCGCGGCGGCAGCGAAGCGCATGGCCAGCGTGCAAACGAGCGGCGGGGAACCCTGTGGATTGCGTGCAGAGCCCCGAATGCAATGTCGCGGTGGTGCCAAACGCAGCGAGACGTGCTTGGGAAGACACATTCGACTACAAAAGGTGAAGTGCTGATAGCTGTAGTGCGTGGGCGGAGACTGGAATGAGGGCTCAGGCGGCCCGTGGGTCACAGTCGACACTTTCACACATTCTCTTCGCTTACCCGACATTCACGCCCGACATTCTCCTATTGAACATATCAGCAGTTCAGCTCACTACAAGGGTCCTGTTTTGTGCTCCGGCACCAAGCAAAAAGCCGCAACCTGCTCACCCGTTGTGATCCCCCGTAGCCACGCACAGAGAGGACAATGGACCGCACCAATCCGGCAATTAGCAACCCAGCGGACACAGCGAGCACGCATCCACACACGGCGGTCGCGGAAATGGCGCCGCTGCCGAGCCCCGCCGGCGCGGCCCCAGCCGCACCGGTACCGGCGGCCTGTCCGGGCGGCGCCGTTAGCGGGCGCGGCGACATCACTGCTGGCCACGGCGGCGGCACCGCCGCGGCATTGGGGCAACTGCCGTCTCGAGGCCCCTCGCAGTCCGGAGGAGGTGGCGGTGGGTGTGGGGGTGGCGGTCAGCTGCTGCCGTCACGAGGCCCCTCGCAGTCGGGCCTGCCGCCCAGCCCGGCTCTGTCGCCGCGGCGGCAGCAGTGGAGCTTCGAAGAGCACCAGGTACGGCGGGAGGAGGGGGGTGCTCGAGGGCTCGAGGGCGCGGGGCCACGTGGGTGCGGTGGCGCGGGGCATCAGGCGGGCTGCACGCGCTGCAGTCCAAGCATTGACATGCTGGCACAGCTTCTGGGACCACTACCGGAATACATGGAATGATTGCAAGGAGAGGAATTACGTGAATTGACTGGTTTCTTCTCGCACCCGCGCGCGGACAGGCGGCGATTGACGCGGCGCTGCCGCTCTCTCCGGGGCGCAGTAACGCCGGGCGCGCGGCTGTGGCCCGGTCTGTGGGCTGTGGACTGCCGGGCATGCTGTCGGGCTGCACGCCGGATGCGGAAATGGACGAGCCGGCACTCGAGGTGGGCGGGCGGGTGTTGCTGGGTGGGTGGGTGAGTGGGGGTGCCTCGGCCTCTCGGAGAAGGCGGGGAATCTCAAGAAGGCCGCGGCTAGGCGTTGGGCGCGGTCGCTTCAGGGTGACCACACTGCCACGCACTAATGGGGTTCATGGGTGCGCTGTCACGCCCCGGCACGTTTTCACCGTGTCGTGTCACCGGTTGATAATCGACGGCGGTGCCCGACTTGTGACGCCACAAACCACAGGAGATCATGGACGAGTGCGAATTCCGAGCGGCGCGCACATGAGTGGAAGAGCATAAACGTGGTGTTGGAGGGGAGTTGCGTGCTGGGACGCGCATCCAAGTGAGGTGGGCCTACGACATGCGACGTGTTGCTTGGGCGTTGTGCCCCGCAGCAGCGTTGGTTGGCACTGGGTGGTGCTGTTGGTGCTGTTGGTGGTTACATACACATGACGTACGGTGTCGGTGGACCACATGTCTGGGGCACACCTGCAGTAGACACCACGAGTAGACACGTAGAAGGTGACACATACAGCGGCCACGATCAGGCCCACAACACTGCGTGACTGAGGTGTGTGTGATGAGCCAACTCGTCATGACGAGTTAAGGCGCGGGGCCACGCTAGACAGGGTTGCTCGTGTTGCTCGTTGCACACATTCGTCACATTCGTTGCATCATGTGCTGAAGCGCAACAGGCTCTGTAACATTCGTTGAACACTCGCATCCCCACCTCCGCCTCACTGCCTCACACCGGCAGCCCCCAGGCAAGGGCAGTAGCACGGTCCGGCTGAGCCGCCTTTCGCCGCCGCATCAGCTCGGCATAAACCCGGCTGTAGCACCGCAACAGCCGTTTGTGCCAGAGCGGCGAGTGCACAATTGCGCCCAGCGCGTTGATGCTACTGCCGCGCCCACGACCCCGCCCCCCACGGCCACCGCGACGACCCCCTGCCACATCCCACTCCTCCTCCCACTCGAAATAAAAGTCTTCCCCAGCATCCGCGTACTGCCGCTGCTGCTGCCGCTGCTGCTGCGTGCCGCTCGAGCCTGAGGAGGTGGTGCTGCCCAGGGGCTCTTGTTGCGGCTGTAGCGGCTGTAGCGGCAGCAGGTGTCGCGGGTCGGCACTGCCGCCGGACGCCTCGGGGTTGGCCAGGCGCGGCGGGAGGCACCAGCTGCACAGCAATAAGACCAGGCGGAGGGCGGACAGTGGGGATGTTGCCCATGTTTGTGCAGGCAAAGCTTTCCAGGCCGGCCAGCCAGCCAGCCAGCCGGCCAAGCATACACTCACAGAGAACTCATGCACCCTGTACGTCTACTGCACGCACGCGCACGCATCAAGCAACCCACGCACCCCGCCCTCCCAACCTCTGCCGGCCACAGACGAACACTCTAGGAGGCCAGGACCCAACCCACCCCCCACTACCCTCCCCTTCCCACCCCCCACCCCCCACTGCCCTCGCCTACGCACTGCCCTCCCCCACCTGCCGCGGCCCAGGGCGCAGAAGTCGGCGTGTGTGTAGAACACGGGCGCCTGCAGCACCCAGTGGTGGGGAGCCAGCCACACACAGTCCACGTCGCGGGCGCCGGCGGGCGCGAAGCCGGCCGGCACGTCCAGCGCGGGCGGCGGCGCCGGGAAGCGCGACGGGCGCGGCGGCGCCGGGAGCCACGGCGGAGGGAGTAACTCGGGTGCCGGCGTTGCGCCGGGGTGACAGGATGGGGAGGTGGTGGGGGCGGCAGGCGGCGCGGCGGCTCCGACGGAGGCAGCAGCGGTGATGTTGATGGTGACGCCGGGGGTATCTGTGTCAGTTCCGACTGGTGTGGGGCCGTGTGGGGAGCACGCCGTGCCACCCGTGGCCACTGCTTTGGAGGACGAGGAGGAGGACGGCTCCGCCGCCCCACACGTGGAGGCGGAGGCGGAGCTGGCCTTGCTGGCGGCGCCTGCCCCCGGCGGCGTCCGCGGCTCTGCCTTGCCCTCCCCCTCCGCGGGAAGTGGGAACAGGGCGCGCCAGAAGGTGTGGTCATTGGAGGTGACTGGCGAGTGCGGGTGGGCGGGGTCGCACAGGTGCAGCAGGTCGGCAGTCATGCAGCTGGAGGAGGGGGGGGGGAGGTAGGGGCGGGGAGGCACACGGTATGGGAGGGGGTTGGGTACTGTGTACATGCCCAAGCCCGATCCCCAAGGGAAGAGAAGCAGGTTGGGGCGAAGCGGAGAGGACACTGGGTAATGCGGGGAGCTAGCACGGCTTAACCAAGAAGCCGGTATAGGGTATCGAATTCTGACGATTGCGCTTGTTTTGCATGAATGCCCGTCTCAGCACAGAACAGCCCAGGGCCCTCGCACCTCAATGCCGCATCCACACGTGCCTCCTCCACTCCCCCGCCCCCGCCCAGTAGGCAGCTGAACAGGTGGGGCCTCCCGCCCCAGCCGCCACCGCCGCCGCCACCGCCTGCACCACGGCTACTGCCGCCACCGCCACGGCGGCTGTCGCTGCTGCTACTGCCGATACCGCTGCTACTGCCGACGCCCACGCCCGGCCCAGCCAGCTGCTTCAGCGCCTCCGCCAGCCGCCACAGCGCGAACAGTCCGACAGCGCCGCTGCGCTTCACGTGGTCGGGACTGCCCAGCATGCACCGCGCCCACTCGCCTGTGGCTGTAGCAAACCCGGCGCTGCCCTTCGCGCCCCCGGCGCTGCTACTGCCACCGGCTGTACCTCCAGCCGCGCCTGCCGCCTTGCCCTTGTGGCTGCTGCTGCCGCTGCGCCTGCTACTGCCAGCCAAAGCCGCCGCCGCCGCCGCCTCGGGGTTGCGGGCGCCGCCGGGGCCCCAGGACACGCCGCCGTCAGCCGCCACCACTGTGCAGGACAGCAGCCGCGGCGGCTCCCGCGCCTGGCCCGACAGCTGGGCCCGCACGGCGCGGGGCGGCGGCGGCGGCGGCGCGGGCGGCCGGGGGTCGACCAGCACGGCGGCCAGGGGCCACACGGCGGCCACCAGGGGGTGTGCCAGGCTGGTGGGTATGCGGCGTGTGGGTGCCACGTTGTACATCAGACCCAGATCCGTCTGTGTGGGCGAGCACACAAGTGTATATGTGTGAGAGAGACTGTGTGTGTTTGTTGGGAAGGAAATAAATACACGAGCCCAATGAATCAGGTGCAAGATGCACAGCGTATGTGTGGGGGGGGGGGGACGGCAGGGGAGGCTTCCCGCACTCGCCCCACCTCGTATTTGCGGCGGGTGTAGGCGAAGGGGTCAGCCAGCGCCGGCCCCGCCAGCCCGTCGTCATGCCCCAGCACTCTGCCGCCGCCACCGCCGCCGCCGCCACTGTCGCCACTGCCGCCACTGCTACTGCCACTGGGCAGCAGCGCGCGGCAGTCTGCGGCGTAGGCGCCGCTGAGGGCCATGTGCGAATGCCACTGCACACACGTGAGGACAGGAGACGCCGGGTGTGAAGGTAGCATCGGGGTTCAACGCGTCCCAACAAAACATTTCATCGCTCCCCCTCCCCATATTATACCCCCTGGCTCGGGCTCTTGGTTGTTTATTAGTTTCCGGAATAACCTATCCCCCCCTCCCCCTCCCTTCTTCCCCCACCCCGCCCCACCCACCGCCAGGTCGATGTCGTACATGGGCACCAGCAGTGGCTCCCCGGGCGCCCGGCTGCGGGCCATGGCCAGGAAGCGCAGGTAGCGGCGCACGCCGGCGGCCAGCCAGGAGTGGCTGAAGTAGGGGGCGCGAAGCACCTGTGCAAGGGAGGGGGGAGAGAGAGAGGGGGGGGAGGGAGGGAGGGAGCAGCAGGAGCAGGAGGACGTGGAGATGGAGAAGGAGGTGTAGAGGCGACAGACAAAGGCACGACGTAGCTCATACGGCGTGGGATTGCTCTTGCACACATTTCCCCCTTCCCCCTTCAACGTTAACCCCCTTCCCCCGCCCCCCCACCTGGTGCAGGAAGCGGCCCTGTCGCGGCATGGCCTCAATCACGTAGCTGCGCACCGAGGCCGTGCTGCCAGCTGCCGCCGCCGCCCTGCCCTGGTCCTGGCCGCCTTCGTCCTTGACCGCCGCCGCCGCCGCCGCCGCCTGCTCCAGGGGTGGCCCGGTACCTGCGCCAGACCCCGCGCCAGCAGCCCCTTGCTCCTTGTCCCCAGTGGGTCCTGATGTCGCCTGCCGTGGCGTGTGCCGGGCGGCGTGTTGTGCCCCCGCTGCTGCTGCTGCTGCTGCTGCTGCTGCTGCCGCCCCTGGGAGCCAGGCGGGCGCGGGCGGCCAGTGCAGGTGCTCCGGCGGCAGACCTGGGCCCGCGGGGTAGGCGGCTGCCCATGCCTGCGCCAGCAAACACGACAGCCCCACTAAGGTCAGGGCGAAAGTGCCGTACTGGCGAATGTCACGACAGCAGTTGCTTCCATCGGCATGGGCACCCGCTCTGTGCACTCCGCCACACCAATGAGACGGCCAGTAAGGGAAGCCCTTCGCACTTGAACAACGCACCCGCCGCGTGTACTCCTCGCTCTCGCTCAGGGCTTGCACGCCGCCGGCTGCCGACACAGCGCCAGCGCCCGTGTGCGGCCCCTTGCTACTGCCGGCGCCACAGGCGCTGCTACTGCTACTGCCGCTGCTGCTGCTGCTACAGCCTAGGCCGCAGCCGCTGAATCCCAGTGCCTGCTGTGGGCTGGCGGGGTGCAGCTCCCGGCCGAAGCGCGCGCGGCAGTCGTCCAAGTACTTGTTGGGGTTGAGCCGGTGCACGAACCAGGCCCACTGCAAGGGCCGCAGGGTTTTTGAGGGGGGCGGGGAATGGCCGGCGGGGGAGGGGTGGTGAACCAGGAGCCAGGATAGGCCTTGCAGCGGAAATCCAGTCGCGCCAGAGAGGGCGGGAAAGGATGCGGTAGGGGTGGCGAGGATGCAGCCATGATCTCCATCAATGCCCAGTCGGTTGCGCCACACAGAGGAGTCCGCTGTTCTGTTCCTCAGCGCCAGGACATTGCGACTATGGCATGTGCATGAGGCATTGAGGCCGCGGTCGACAGCTGCGTGCAACTCGGACTCAGGGCCCGCCCTGGACACACCTGGACATCCAGCGGCGCCACCAGCAGTGCGGCCTGGGCGGGATCGCGCGTCCTCTGGTGCTGCAACAGCAGCGGCATCCACAGGTCCCAGTATCGACGGATGGCCTGCTCCGCATAGTGCCCCTCATACAGGCCGCCTGCGGTGCGGGTGGGTGAGGCCGAGGGGTTCTGCGCGGTAGAGGCGAGCGGAGGCGGTGCATTGACCTCCGCGTGGACCTGTTGCACGGGCAAACGACGGACTCCGGCGTTCGCCCAGCGCGCCCAGACTTCCAATACATTTCTTGGATGACTTAGACCGTAAATAAGCTGATTGCCTCACCGAGAGGGAACAGGTCTGCAGCTGCGAGAAGCCTCTGCAAGCGGATGCTGCATGCCAGCAAGTCTGCAGTGACCTGGGAGGCGCATTTTACGTATCCGTCCTCAATTCGCTCCATTTGTAGTTACTCCCTGTTCCTGTCCGGTCCAGGTCACCAAGCGAGGTAGCCTTCAATTTCTGACATTCGCATCTCAGTTTTTGCAAGGTGCTAGTGGACTAAGGAAATGCAGCGTGCGGAATTCGTGTGTGGTATGTTTTGAGGTCGCGCAGTTTCATGGGGGCGGTCGTGGGGTTCGCGGTCGTGGGGGCTCATTCGTGTCGAGTGCAGTGGGCACCTTGGTGAGCACACGGTGAAACCTCCCAGCTCCGCAGCGCGATGGCTCGCCCTTTGTGGGGACTCACAGTCAAGTGTGGAATAGCGGGGTGGCAGTGTGCAGGACGGGCTGTGAGCGCATTGTGTCGTGAGCGAGGTTGGGAGAGGAGACTGGAGCAGGGGAGGGTTGGATCGTGTTGGAGCGCCAGGGCAAGCAACTTTGTAAGTGCGGCCTCAAAGCGTTGAGCCCAGCAGGTGCTATCCCTCGAGGATATTTGGCATTGGCTTTGCCTAGACCTTGGCTTTCGTCGGCTTTGGCCTCATGGCCCGGGGCGGTGCACTTTAGTGCCCGTTTTCATGTGTTCATTGTTTTCAAGAGTTTCTGCATTCGATAAATAGCCCGTCGAAGGCTGTACTGATAGCCGAAACAAGCAAAAAAGACAACAACCCTAATGTAAGGTTCTTGCCGAGGACTAAGGCTGTCGCCCCCCTTTGGGGGGCGAGCCAACCGGCGGCCTTGCAACTCCCACCATGCAGTCTTGCAGCCCCCCATACCCCCCGCCCGCCCGCTTTGGGCGAGATCGGGGCCCCTGCAGACGTTCCAAGGCCAACAATTTTGCTCTGCCTCTGTGCCTCATCCGTAACACGCTCCAGGCTGCACCCAAGGCTGCACCCCAACCTTCAAAGGTCCAGGGCGCCCGCTGCCAATCCTGTTATCGACGTGCTTGACAAAACGCAACACAAGCAAACAAGCGAACATGACGTTGTAGATCCGAGGCCAGTAAGCTAGCACAAGCAAAACGAAAAGCGTGAGTCCTGCCATCACAAACTACACTCTCCATTTCTCGGACAATACCCCCAACATGTTCATATTGTAACAGTGTTCAGGGCACGTGATTGCCGTAGCGAAGTGCCGCTGCACCCCTCAGCTGCGTGCTTGCTATGCAAAGGCCGCCTGCGTCCATAAGGTACTATCAGTTTTATGCCGGTAGGGCATGACAAGTGCGCTAGTGATACACACACACATGAGGCCGCAATTACGAGCACCGCTGACGTATGTGCAGCGCATGCAGCCCCACTTCCCAGGCAAAAGCCTTGTGCAAATGCCTGTCCACCACATACAAAAGTTCATCAACGCACGAACCCGACCATTTCGTAGCCTAAACTTGGCACAACGTCGATGTAGTCACAACCTACCGTACGCGAGCAATACGGTAGCGATTGGGGCCATCTTAGTGCGACAGCTCCGCCCCACCAGCATGCCGGAAACTTGAGTATGGTTGCCGTACGCTCCGCTGACATCGCTCCTCATTTACATCTTAGCAGAGTTGGACGCTCCCACAGGCTGGCGCCATCACGCCAGCACAGCTAGCTAGTCCACCTGCTAGTCCTGCTGCATGTACAGGTCAGGCGACTCGTGTTGATGGCTCACTCGCCCTTGCGATGTCCTCTGCGGAAGGGCATCAGCGGCAGGAGGACAGACTTGGCATTCTTCACCTTCCCGCACAGCCTCCCCGGCAGCGCACCACGCCCGCTCCTGCTCCCGCTGTTCTGCTCCTCCGCGTCCCCACAGCCCCGTCCCAACACGCCCCAACTTCCCCCCCCCCCCGCTCTCCACGCCCATTCCCCACCACCTCCCCGCCAAACTCCCTCTCCACCACCCTCCATCCTTCCCACCTGCCGCCGCCAGCGCCTGCCAGCGCGCCTGCCACACGGGCTGCAGCAGCAGGTCCAGCAGCGCCACCACCTCCTGCACCGCGCCGCACAGCACGTCCTTGGCGCGCCGCCCCTTGCTCGTCAGCTGCGGCGCGGCGGCGGCGCCGTACGCCGCCACCACCAGGCGCGCGGGCCGGCTCACGTGCATCAGCCGCACCGCATCGAACAACACCTGCCGGGTGGGCGGGGCGGGGGGAGTGGGGGTGGGGAGAGTGGGGCGAGCGTGAGGGCCCGGTGGGCGTGTAAGGCGCGTGCGTGTTTGCGTGTTTGTGTGTGAGCAAGTGTGGGGCAGAGGGCTACAAGGCAGGTGGCCATAGCAAGCCAGCCATCCCATCCCCGTGTCGCTTACTCCAATCTCTTCTGGCACAATAACGAATGGACGAGCGCAGTTGCAAGCCTTAGCGCACACCTTGCGCACACGCGCACACGCACCAGCTCAGGCCCGGACCCAGACGCCTCCTCATCCGGCTTGAGCAGCCGCAGCAGCGCCGGGCCCTCGCCAGCGGCGGCCGCAGCGGCGCCGCCGCCATCACCACTGGCACAACCACCACCACCACTGTAGCCCGACCCGACCAGTAGCCGGCTCAGCACCTCCCGCCGCGCCCGCCGCTCCTCCTCCTCCTCCTTCCCCGCCTCCTCGCCGCCGCCGTCCGCTCCCGCCTCTGCCCCATCCCGCAACCCCAGCGCCGCCCTGACCGCCGCCAGGTCGGAGGCGCGCATGTACACCGCCCACGGCCCACTGCTGGCAGCCCAGCCCGACAGACCGCCCGCGTCAGCGGCAGCGGAGGCGCCGGCACCAGTCGAAGCCGTGCCGTTGCTGCCCGCGTGGCCGTTGGCGGCGCCCGGGTGCGGGTGCGGGTGCGGGTGCGAGTGTCTGCTGCTGGCGGCGGCGGCGGCGGCGGCGGACTCGGAGCCGGCTGCCAGGCAGCCCAGCAACTGCTCCAGGACGGTGGGGGGAGTGGACAGGAAGCCCTGAGGCCAGCGCGGGGCGCGGGGCAGGGGTTTGGGGAAGTGGAGTGAGTTGCGGAGCTCACAGGAGTAAGGTGTGCAGTGTCGCATGTGCAGGGTAGAAAGCCGGGACAGGACGAGGAGAGGCTTGGTACACGTTAGGTGGTGTTCTGCTCACGAGCAAAGCACGGACTAATGAGGAACGGCGTAATGCCGTGGTGACCAAGCAAGCAAGTCACCCCTCCCCGCCAGCTGCAACCCCGGGCCCCCTCACCGCCGCATCCATCACCACCGCCACGCAGTTGGGCAGCAGCGGCCGGCACGCCTCCCGCCGCACACTGAAGCCGCCGTCTCGCCCGCCGGCGCGCCCGCTGCCACCGCCGCCACCACCGCCACCACCGCCACTGTGAGCTGCCGCCAGACGCAGCACCGCCTCCAACGTCTGTGTGGGCTCCTGGCCGGCTCGCGGACGCGCCGTCCCATTCGCACCAGGCGCCGCTCCTGGAGGTCGCCGGTCGGCACTGGCGGCGGCCCTGAGCGGCGCGTCCTCGGCTGCTGCGTCCCGCGGCGGCGGCGGCCGCTGGGTGCTCGATCGCGACCGCCTCAGCGCCAGAGGCTCATTCTCGGAGTCCGAGTCAGGTGCTGCCGCGGCTGCAGCCGCCCTGCCCGCTTGCCGATCCTGCTGCTGCTGCTGCTGCGGCTGCTGCTGCTGCTGCTGCTGCGGCTGCTGCTGCTGCAGGCGAGCTTCCTTGACGGACCGTGTCAACCGCGCCAGTCCCGCGACCACCTCGTAGGCACTGCGGTGGGCAGCACAGCACCAAACACGCGATGAGCAGCGCAGCTGACGCTTGCATCACCGCCCCTTCCACCCCTTTGTCAACCCCCTGCGCCGAGCGCGCACTCGACCAGCTGCCCCTCCCTTGTCCCTACAACGCCTCCGCACTCGACCAGCTGCCCCTCCCTTGTCCCAACAACGCCTCCGCACCTGACCAGCTGCACCCTCCCTTGTCCCCACAACGCCTCCGCACTTGACCAGCTGCCCCTCCCTTGTCCCCACAACGCCTCCGCACCTGACCAGCTGCACCCTCCCTTGTCCCCACAACGCCTTCGCACCTGACCAGCTGCACCCTCCCTTGTCCCCACAACGCCTCCGCACCTGACCAGCTGCCCCTCCCTTGTCCCTACAACACCTCCGCACCTGACCAGCTGCACCCTCCCTTGTCCCCACAACGCCTTCGCACCTGACCAGCTGCACCCTACCTTGTCCCCACAACGCCTCCGCACCTGACCAGCTGCCCCCTCCCTTGTCCCCACAACGCCTTCGCACCTGACCAGCTGCCCCCTCCCTTGTCCCCACAACGCCTCCGCACCTGACCAGCTGCACCCTACCTTGTCCCCACAACGCCTCCGCACCTGACCCGCTGCACCCTACCTTGTCCCCACAACGCCTCCGCACCTGACCAGCTGCCCCCTCCCTTGTCCCCACAACGCCTCCGCACCTGACCAGCTGCCCCCTCCCTTGTCCCCACAACGCCTTCGCACCTGACCAGCTGCACCCTCCCTTGTCCCCACAACGCCTCCGCACCTGACCAGCTGCCCCCTCCCTTGTCCCTACAACGCCTCCGCACCTGAACAGCTGCACCCTCCCTTGTCCCCACAACGCCTTCGCACCTGACCAGCTGCACCGGGTGCAGCGCCGCACTCTTGAGCACCACGCCGCGGTGCCGGTCCAGGCCGGTGAGTGCGGAGCGGCCCAGAGCCAGAACCTGCGGGCGGCACACACATACATGTACACACACATATGCACACACACACGTGCGATAAGACCGCGCATCAAGGGAAACAAAACTTGAGCACCCGCCTGCCAATGCACTGCCGTGCATGAAAGGGCACCATGCAAATGTGTGTGCATGGGTGTGTATGCATGTGTGTGCATGTGTGTTGGTGTGCACATGTGAATGTATGTGTGTGCGTATGCGTGTGTCGGGCGCCGACACTCACGTGGATGCGGTCCAGCCCGCCGAAAGGGGCATCCGGCAGGCCGTGCTCCCACCGCAGCCCAAGGGTGCGCGCCGCCGCCTCCAGCCCCGGCCGCAGCCGCGCCGCCTCCTCCGCGTCAGCCACCAGCCGCAGCCGCAGCGCGCGAAGCGGCAGCCGCAGGATCATCTGACAGGGGCACCGCACAAACAGCGGCGTCAGAGTGAACCCGTCATTGCTTGTGAACGCATGCGCTGGCGACTGGTGAAACCCCCCAAAGAACAGAAGACACAAACCTGCAGGTCGCTCCACAGCGTGCCCAGTTGGGTCCGCAGCTCCGCCGCCGGCCCGCCGGCCCGATGCTCCATCACCGCCGCCTGCAGCACCGGTAGAGCCACGCGCGACCAGTCCCAGCACCCCCGGGACAGCGCCCGCCGCACCGCCAACGCCGCCGCGTGCGCGGCCGCCGCGCCAGCGCGCGCGCCCTCGCCGCCGTCCCCAACGCTTCCGCCGCTGCTTCCGGCCTCCTCCTTCTCCTCCTTCCCGAACCCACCATCACTGTCATCATCACTCAGGCCATCATGCCGCCGACGCTTGCGTGAGCCGCCGACGCCGCGGCCATGTACGTCTAGGAACACACTGCGCCAGGTGAACATGCCGCCGCCGCCACTGACGCTGCTGCCGGCGTCGCCGCCACCGCCACCGCCAGTCATCGCCGCCTCCACCTCCTGCATCAGCGCCTCCGCCTCCGCCTCCGCTTCCACCGTGCCCTGGCCCTCGCCGCCGCCGCTTCCACGCCCTTCACTGCGCTGCTCCCGCGGACCCGAGCTGCACGGCACAAAGCCCACCAGCCTCTTCCAGCTGGGCAGCTCGGCGGCGACCGCCGCCGCATGCGTCCGCCAGCCCACCGGCGCGCCAGCCGCCTGCTGCTCCTCCTCCGCTTCCGCCTCCAATGCCGCCGCCGGTTCCTCCTCTGGGACGTCCTCCGGTCCTGTCGCGCCCGCGTCTACCATCGCCGCTGTCGCGGCTGCGGGCAGGGCGGCGCCCGTGGCCCCTGAGGCGGGCTGCCGGCCAGAGCTGCCACCGTCGCCCTTTCCACGGCCCGGTGACTTGGGCGGCTCGTGATCCGCCGCATCTTCACCCGGCCCGCCCGCTCCCGCCACTGTCGTTGCGCCTTCACCCACCCCGTCCCCGTCCCCGTCCCCGTCCAGGTCCATGTCCACGTCGCTGCGCGGCTGGGACGGCGCCGGAGGGGCCGGCTCCAGGAGTGCTGTCGGGGGCTGAGCCGGAGCGGCCTGTGCCTCTGCCGCAGGTTGCGCCTCCGCGGCGGCCTGCGCTGCCGCGGCGTCGCAGGCACCAGCAGAAGCAGCAGATTCGGGAGCCGCGCGGTCGGTACCGCCGGCATACGGAGTGTCGCCGGCAACTGAGACGTCGCCAGCAAGTGGGGTGTCGCCGGCAAGTGGGGTGTCGAGTTCCATGTCATCACTACTGCCCTGATCCGCCGCACCCGGAGGCGGGGGCGTTGCAGCGGCAGCAGCTGTAGCTGTTGCAGCAGTAGAAGTTACGTCAACAGCGGTGGCGGTAGTGGCAGCAGGCGGAGCTACTGCCGCTACCGCTGCTCCTGCGGCCCCGGGCGCTGCTGCTGCCGGCCCATTCTGCGGCGTGCCACTGGCAGCGTCGGCCGCGGGCGCCCCTTGCTCGCCAGCCTCCTGCTCCTCGGCACCGTCTTCCTCCTGTTCGGCTTCTGCTGCAGCCTGGCCACCTTGTTTCTGCGTGCGATCGTGCCTGTGCACGCAGCAAAAGCAGGCCCACAAGCAGGTGACATGTCTGCAAACAGCTCAGCTCGTTGCATCCAGCTTACCACGCCCTGCCCTGCCCTGCTACCAGCGTCACATTCCCTGCAACCCCACGAGCGCCCGTCCACGCGAGCACTCACAACCGTGCCCAGGTTTCGCGCTCCTTCCGGCGCTCCGCCTGTCGCGCCAGGGCGCGAGCCTCCGCCGCCGCGGCCGACATGGCTGGCGGCTCCTCCTCGAGGGCGCGCCTGTCAAAGTGCACCTTCTTTTTCTCGCGCTTCGCCGGCTGCTGCTGCTGCTGCTGCTGCTGGTCCGGCTGTTGCGGCTCCTCCGCGCTGGGCGGAACCCACTTGCCCTGCACACGCGACCAAGGCACAAGGAACGCGTACATGAGGAGACGGAGTAGGGCGCCCGGTACAGCGGGTTGACAAGGGCGTGTGTGCCAGCGGGCGGCAAGCCGGCGCTGGAGGAGCGCCGCGCACCAAAGGGCTGTGCCCAAAAGGGCACGCATGCAGCTCATGCACTGTGCATCCTACACCTCCAAATACCCGGCGCGTCCCGTGGAAATGACGGCACTCCCCCACCTGGGCATCCTTGTGCCACCGTGCGATGGACTGGGCCCGGTCCCAGCTGACCACCCACGTGGCACTCCTGTGGATCTGCACATAGGGGAAAGGCATTGCACAGGCACGGCACCCCGCCAGGTCAGCACAAACGACATCGCGCCTCACCACCACAGAACAGGTCAAGCAACCCAAGGCTGCGGTCCAGGCTGCGGCGCTCTCGCTGCGCGCTGCGCCCCCCCCTGCGTCCGGCGGCGCACTCACGTGCTCGCGGCTGCCTGTCAGGCACAGCAGCCCCTTGACCTCATTCCGCTGGTGCGGCGCGAAGAAGAGCCGGTAGGCCGGGGCCGGCGCCGCACCGCCGCCGCCGCCGCCGCCACCGGGCGCCTCCAGCAGGCGCCGGAGGACGGGCAGGTCGCGCAGGCGCTCGGGGTGTTGGGCCAGGAAGCGAATGTCCAGGGCCAGTAGGTGGGTGGGCAGCGCGGCCTCCAGCGCCCTGTGTGGCCGTTGCGGGTGCGGCCAGTGGGGATGCAGGCAGTGTGGGTGCGGCCAAGCACAAGGGCATAAATACAAACACACACACACACACACACACACATATGCAATCTCCCACTGGTACCTCTCACGGGCACCCTCCCGCCCTCCTTTCCTGCACTCACATGTAGAGCCGCTGGAAGTCTTCCCCCGCATCGCCCAGCGCGTACTTGAGGATAAGCAGCGCACACGTGGCGTCCGCCTCATGCTCCTGGTAGTGCCTGTGCGTGTGCGGCGTGAGCGGGTGGGCGGGTGGGCGGATAACCGGCAGGATGCTGGGTATGTGTACGACCGTACGGATGTCGGTGGCCGACACGGTCTCCGCTGCTTGCGCCAAGCCAGGCCACGCCACAGCGCGCCATAAGTACCCCAGGTGTGCAGAACTCGCATGGCGCAACGGGGCGCCCCTCACTCACTCGAGCACGTCCTTGATATCCGCCGGCACCGCCTCCAGCGGCGTCAGCTCCCACGACACTAGCGGCGGCTCTGCCGCGCCGCGCCCAGCCGCCTTGAGCCGCTCACACTGCTGCTGCATTTCCCGATTGCCCATCTCCACAAGCCGCCGCATGGGCTCAGGCAGCGCCCGAGCCGACAGCGCCACGCCCAGTTGCTGCGCAGCCCAAATGTACACATGGTTATGTAATGCAAGGTGTCGGAAGCTAGGGGGCATGGATCTTCCATGGAGATACTCACGAGTCGCACTACGGCAGTCAGGACGGCGCCTGCAGGCCGTCGATAGCCGGCGCTTACCATGCCATTGAATTGGGCCCGGTCGCCCACGACGCTGGTGGGCAGTGAGCCCGGCCACTTGCCCAGTTCGTCCTCCTCCACCTGATGCCGCCCCGCCGCCGGCGCCTCGCCTGCAGCAGCAGCCCCAGCAGCCCCAGCCGGCCCGGCGGCGCCGCCCGCACCACTTGCTGCGGCCGGGCCGCCCGCGGCGGCGGCGGCTCCCGCCGCCCCGCCGCCACCTGCCGCCGCCCCGCCGCCGCCGCCACCCGCCGCCCCGGCCGCCTGCTGTGCGGCACCGGCGGCCCCACCAGAGCCCGCCCTTGGCAGCATGAGCTGCAAAGGCACACACATCAACAGCACACACGGAACGCATGGTCTTCAGCACACGTGTGTGTCCTCATACTTGGCGAGCCGAATGATCGTAAGGCGTACCTTGACCGTGCAACCATCGCACCATTTGCATGCATGCACCATGTGGCTACCCCTGCCGCAGCTCTCACCTGAAGCGCATTGAAAGTGGCGCCGCCGCGGCCTCGCCCCCGCCCCGCAACGCCCCTGCCCCCAGCTGCCAGGGCCGGGCCGCGGCCCGCCGCCAGCACACCACGCCCGCGGCCAGCAGCTGCACCTGCACCTGCAGCGCCGCCGCGGCCAGGCCCAAGCCCCGCCCGGTTCGCGGCAGCGGGCCCCGCCGCTGCCCCCGCGCCTGCCGGCCTTGGGCTGCCAGCAGCCCCCGCTGCCGCTGCCCCCGCTGCCGCCCCTGCGGTTGCCCCCGCTGCTGCTGCGCCCGCTGCCGGGGCTGCTGCCGGCTGCCCTCCCGCCCGTTGGGCCGCCGCTGCCGGTGGCTGCGCAGCCGCCCCGCCGGCGCCAGTGGGGGCCGCAGCCCGCGGCCGCGGCGCCGCAGAGGGCGCAGCCACTGCCGCCCCGCCGGCGCGCCCCGCCGCTGGGCCCGTTCCTGCCCCCGCCGCTGCGCCCGCTCCTGCCGCTGCGCCCGCTCCTGTCGTCGACGCCACCCCTGCGCCCGCCCCCGCCGCTGCGCCCGCCCCTGCCGCTCCGCCCGCTCCTGCCATCGACCCCGCTGCGCCGGCAGCGCCCGGGCGGCCCAGGGGCTTCAGCGGCGAGCGACCCAGGTCGTCAAACACGCCTATGTCGTCAGCATCAGCCCGCGTCGCCGCCGCCGGGCCCACCTGCACCTTGACGCGCTTCCGACCGCCGGCTGCCTGCGGCGGCAGCGGCGGTGCAGCCGCGACGTCCAGGGGCACCGTGTGGCGGGCCTCACCGCGCAGCAGGCCCTTGAACTGGTTGACAAGGCCGCCGCCGGTGGCGCTGTTGGCGCCGCTGCCGCGTCCACTGAGCGAGCCCGAGCCGGGCTCGGGAGCTGCCGCTGCCGCCGCACTGGCTGCATGTGTTGCCCCTGCCCCTGCAGCTGCGGCCCCGCCTCGTGCCGCACCGGAGCTCCCGCCGGACCGCAGTGGCTGCTGCTGCGGCTGTGGCTGCTGCTGCTGCTGCTGCTGCTTTGGCTGACTGGTGGACGGGCCTGGCGCCGCACCGGTGCCGCTCGAGCCCGCGGCGGGAAGCCGGCTTCCGCTTGCCTCCGTCTTCACCTCTACGGACCGCTCACCGCCGGGGTTCACTACAAACTCAAAGTCCGTCCCCGCCGCATCTGCCGCTGCCGCTGCGCCTTCCGCACTGCCGCTGCCGCCGCCCCCACTGCCGCCGCTCCCGCTGCCGCTGCCCATCTCTCCGCCGTCGCCCGCCTCTCCCGCGGCGGCACCAACCTCCGGCCTGCCCTCCTCCATTGCCTGCTGTGCATCCTGGTGCGCGAAGGCGCTGGGCGGGTGATCGGCTTTGGCTGCCGCGCCCTTGCGCGCCTTGGCCGCCTGCTTCTTTGGCCGCGGCACCACTGTGGGATTCCAGGGACGGAGGGGTTTGCATGAGGGGGCCAAACAAGAGGCACGGAAAGAAAGCTACTTGCCATTGGAGACCTTATTCGTGTTATGTGGCCTTCGGCCGTTCGGCGCCAGATCCCAGGGTGTGCTGGAGGCGGCTGGGAAGGAGGGGCTGTTTTGGCTGGGGTACGCAGCGGCTGCTCACCTGCCGGAGCACACACGGAGCACTCCAGCGTGCCGTACTCATTGTCCCTCTCTAGCTGCTTGGTGGGCACCAGGCCGTCGCAGCAGTACACATGGCGCGCCCGGCCGCACCTGCGGGGTCAGGACACACGCGCAACGCTAAGACACCTGGACGGCGGCCGTCGGACCAAGTACTGGCGTGCCCGCTGCAGGCCCGCCGTGCAATGCCTGCCCTCTTAAGCCATCTAGGTTGAACAATTTGGATGCTAGTCTCAAAATGAGCGCATCCTTGCGCGCACGCAAGCATCCTGGCTCACAGTCGAAAGTCCCGCGCTCAGAAACTTGCCATGCGCTGTTTTTGCAGTTGATTAGCCACTCCGACGCCTGAGCGCCGCATCCGCAGACTTCGCAGACAGTATCGGAGTCTGCAAAGAGAGCCATCGCGCCAGCCGCTCAGTAAGCGCGCTGGTTTCAATTTTAGAACATCTTGGCTGAGGTGGCTCAATTCACAAGTTTAGAACCCCATTGCAATCGCAGCACATATGACGTCTCGCGTCACAGAGTCCCTGGTGGCCTTTCCGACTTCGGTTTGGTTTCCCATGAACGAGCCCATGAAGGTTCCAAATGTGGCGTGCAGATTAGCTCGCTCGGGCTATGACATGAAACAAATTGATGATTGGACAAGAAGAATGCCCACGGACATTACGAAGTGCACATAGCCAAGATAGCATCCGAATCTTCCTGCCTGACACTGACTTTTGGACACTCGGCCCTGAACGAAACTATTAACGACAGGTTATACTGGCTGCCATTAGACTTGAGCTAATTCATCTTTGCCATTCAGCGGCGCGGCGCCGGCACGGGATTCGCCGGAGCAATTCTCATCGGCCTGAAGGAAAGCCAAATACAGCTGAACTGCTGTTAACTGGCTACCAGTGGTATTCAAGATGAATGTTAGCACGGAGCTTCTAGTGGCGCTGCAGTCCAAGCAGGTGCACAGGGGTGGGGCTAACGAAGCCCAGCCGGGTTTCGGTGCGCTGTCACACGGAGCCGTCTGGCCGGCACGCTGGTGCACGGCAGCTGCCAGGTCACGCCAGAGCATGCACCTCGCTACCACCTATCCCAGCCTGCCTACGTGTTGTATCCCCTCCGTTGATAACCAGTGCACAGCATCCCCTGCAACACCCTGACCCCCCCCCCAAGCACCCATGCACACACGAACCCACACACGTGTGTGCGTCCGCACGAACCCCCCTCAGGACCGCGTGCGCAACCTGTGCATCCTGGCACACGTGGACCACGGCAAAACCACGCTGTCGGACCACCTCATCGGGTCCAATGGCCTCATCCACCCGCGCATGCAGGTGTGGCAGCCGGGCAGGGGGTTGCTCAGGCGGGCAGTGTCAGGCAGTGTCAGGCAGTGGCAGGCAGTGGCGGGCAGTGTCAGGCAGTAGCAGGCAGTAGCAGGCAGTAGCAGGCGGTCGGGCGCCCCAGGCAGCCTGCCGAAGGACGGGGGCAGGGAGTTGGGACGCATACGGCATACCCAACCCAACCCACATGGCGGACCCGCCCCTCCCTCCTTATGCTACTCACGCTCCCTGTGACCTGTCGACGTTCTTCTCTGTCCCACCCACACGTCCTCTCTCCTCCCCTTTCCCTCTTCCCCCGCACACACACACACACACACACACACACACACACACACACACACACACACACACACACGCACACACACACACACACTTCACACTTGGGCGGGCTTTCGTTTCGTTTTTTAACACACACACTTCCCCCACTTCCCCCCCACTCCCCCGCCCCAGGGCGAGCTGCGCTACCTGGACAGCCGCGAGGACGAGCAGGCGCGCGGCATCACCATGAAGGCCAGCGCCATCAGCCTGCTGTACGTGCCGGGCGCGGCCACACGGCCCGAGGTGAGGGAGGGGGGGAGGCTGGGGGAAGGCTGGGAGGGGGGAGAGGGAGAAGGCGGAGCTGAGGGAGCAGGCGTGGAGATGGGCGGTGGCTGGAAATAGGAGTGGCCGCCGGTTTGGGCGTTGGCTGGGGCGAGGCCAAGCCGTCGTGTAGGGCCGGGTCAGGAGAGCGGCAAACGTCCTGCAAACCGCGCAGCGCAAATCTTCACCACCGACAATCCTGAACCACCAAGACATTCCACCTCCCTCCCGCCTTTCTCCCTCCCTCACCCCCTCCCTCACCCTGCTCCCTCCCTCCCCCACCCCCCGAACAGGGCCCCAAGTCGCTCCCAGACGCCGCCAAGTTGTCTGACGGCTACCTGGTCAACCTGATCGACAGCCCCGGCCACGTGGACTTCTGCAGCGAGGTGTCCACGGCGGCGCGCCTGTGCGACGGCGGGCTGGTGGTGGTGGACGCAGTGGAGGGCGTGTGCATCCAGACACACGCGGTGCTGAGGCAGGCGTACGAGGAGAAGGTGGGGCTGCGGGTGGGGTGAGGGCGGGGGTGGGGATGAGGGAAGGTTGGTTGGGATGGGGATGGGGATGTGGGTGAGGGCGGGTGGGGAGGGTGATGGGGGTAGGGGTGGGGATTGGGGTGGGTGGGAATGAGGAGGGGGCGCGGGGCGCAGGCACCGGTGCAAAAGCGCCAGCGCAGGCTGGAGAGACCGGAGTTGTGCCCGCGCCGCACTGCACACGGCCACGCTCCCTGCCCACCAGGTGACCTCGCCACCCCAATCCCCCCCCTTGCAGGTGCGGCCTGTGTTGATGATCAACAAGCTGGACCGCCTTATACTGGAGCTGCGCATGTCGCCCGAGGAGGCCTATGGTGAGGGGGTGGGGGGAGAGGGGGCGGCGGGAGGGGAGGGGAGGAGAGGGGAGGGGCGGGAGGGAGGGGAGGGAGGGGCGGGAGGCGAGGGAGGAGGGGCGGGAGGGAGGGGCGGGAGGGAGGAGAGGGGGGCAGCCGAAAGGATGAGGGGCGGGAGGCAGGGAGGAGGGGAGGAGAGGGGAGGGGCGGGAGGGGAGGGGAGGAGGGAGGAGAGGGGGGCAGCCGAAAGGACGAGGGGCGGGAGGCAGGGAGGAGGGGCGGGAGGGAGGGGCGGGAGGGAGGAGGGGAGGCAGTTAGGAGGGGCGGCGCGGAGGAGGGGAGGAGGAGAGAAGGAAGGAGGGTGGGCGGCTGGGGGAGATGGGTGAATGGTGCAGGACGGGGACGCGCATGCTTGATGCTGAGCGGCGTGCACGTGTGCCGCTCAACAGCACAAACGCAAATGAACACGCAGCTTTTGAAGTGTTTTTTACCTCCTGCATGCCGGCGTGACCTGCTGCCCACCGCCCCTAGGCCGGCTGCGCGACATCGTGACCCACGCCAACATGATCTGGAGCGCCTTCGCCAGTGAGAAGTACCTGCGCGAGGCGGACGCCGTGCTGGCGCTGGAGGCGGCGCGGGCGGACCAGGCGGAGGCGGCGGCGGCGGCGGCGCGGGCGGCGGGAGGGGAGGCCAGCGGCGAGGCGTGAGCGGGGGCGGGGGCGGGGCGGGGCGGGGCACGCGGGGGGCAGGGGGGTAGCGGTCCTGAAGGGCGGTGTGCATGCTGCGAGTTTGGTGCGGAGTATGCGGGCGCCCAGGGGTGGTGGTGGTGGTTTCACGGATGGGGAAAGGAGGGGTTGGGAGGGGCTGGAGAGGGCGCTAGGCACACGTCTGCTGGCAGACGTCATTCACCGGACAGTGGCATCAGGGAACGGGATGACGCTGCGGTGGTGCGGCGGGCCGGGCCGGGTCACACGTCGTGCCGCGACACAGACTGCCCCCAACCGCACTCCCATCCCTCCCACCTCGCCCACTGCGTCTGCTCCCCCTGCAGTGAGGAGCAGGAGGCGGAGGCGGAGGAGGGCGACGCCTTTGACGCTGTGGCGGGCTCGGTGGCGTTCGGCAGCGCGGCGGACGGCTGGGCGTTCAGGCTGAGCCAGTTCGCGGAGATGTGGGTCCTGTGTGTGTGTGTGTGTGTGTGTGTGTGCGTGTGTGTGTGTGTGTGTGTGTGTGTGCGTGTGGTGGGCGGGAGGAGGGTAGGGAGGAGGGGAGGGAGGGAGAGAAGGGCGGGACGAAGTGGGGTAGCCATTGTCAAGAAAAGATGGGCATGCAAGAAGGGGCGAAAGGTAGGGGTGTGATGCTGCCGCTACTGCCGCTGCTGCTGTAGCTGCTGCTGCTGTTGCTCATGCCGCTACTTCCGCTGCTCCCTGAACTGCAGGTATGCGGAGAAGCTGGGCTGCAAGCCTGAGGCGCTGGTCCGCGGCCTGTGGGGCGACTGGGCGTTCAGCCCCAAGGTGGGTCTGTGGGGCGAGGGGTGTGGGCGAGGGTGGGGTGGGGGTGGTGGTGGGGGGGGGGTCAATACCAGCCGAAACCAAACGGGGGGATGCCACTTGCGTGGCGTGTGCTCCGGGGGGTGTTGACGCGGGAGGCAGGTGTGAGGGCTTGATGTGGTCACACCGACCGGCTGGGTCAAACTGCCCTCCGACTGGAGCGGGTAGGCAGGTGCCAGGCAGGCATGGTTGGCTCCATTACTGATGCTCTCGATCCTCCCGCTCGTGCCCCGTCTCACACCTCCCTCGCTCCCCTCCCCCACTCCCCCCGCTTTGCATGCACGCCCACTCGCCCCTGCCCAGGACAAGCGGGTGGTGCGCGCCAACAAGCGCGGCGGCGGCTCCAAGGCGCTCAAGCCCATGTTTGTGCAGTTCGCGCTGGAGCCCATTTGGAAGGTGCGAGGCAAGCGGTGTGCGGTGCGTGGTGTGTGGGAGGGAAGCCGAAGGAGACGATGAATAGCAGGCTGTGCATGTGGTGTTGCGGTGTTGTGTAAAGGGTGCTACGGTGATGATTGACATTGTGTGTGACACACACAAATACTCACGCAACCTTGCAGGCCTACACGGTGTGTGACGCGGGCGAGGACGTGGCGGGCACGCTGGGCGCCATCGTGCGGTCTCGCGGCCTGTCCCACCTGGTGCCGCCCAAGGCGCTGGAGCACGGAGACCCCAGGCAGGCGCTGAGGGTGAGAGGCGCGGGGAGAGATGGAGGTGGAGATGGGGTGGGCTGGTGGGGCTAGGGTGGGCTGGTTGCGGGAGGGGGTGGTTCATTGCAATCTCGAAGAAAGCAAGATTGGTGAGGTGTTCAGGGGTGCGGTGGGGGTGGATGGGGGCTGGAGGGTGCGGGGCGAGGCGAGGTGGGCGCAGCGGAGGATGGGTACGGCGAGTCAGTCGGTTGCAAAATGAGCCATGCGGCATGGCAGGGTCAAATGCGCAATCCACCCCCCTGCGATGTCCCCTCCAACCTGTCGCACACACACCACCTTACACACGTTCTCCTTGTGCTCTTTAACACACCACCTTACACACACACCACACCGCACTGCGCCCTGTGCCCGCAGTCCGTGCTGCGCGCCTGGCTGCCGCTGTCCGAGGCGGTGCTGGGCATGGCGGCCGCGCAGCTGCCCAGCCCCGCAGCCGCAGCCGCATTCCGAGCGCCACGGCTGCTGGGCGGCCCGCCGGGCGGCCCACCGCCGCCGGGGCTGCCGGAGCGCGCGGCGGCGGAGCTGGCGCGCGTGGAGGCGGCGGTGGCGAGCAGTGACGCGGGCGAGGAGGCGCCGCTGGTGGTGTATGTGAGCAAGATGGTGGCGGTGCCGGTGGGGCTGCTGCCCAGGGCGCCCGGGGAGCCGGCGCCGGTGACGGCACCGGGGCACGACGAGGTGGGTGCAAGAGGGGAGGGTGGGGGAGGATGAAGAGGAGGTGGCAAGGATGGGGGAAGGAGACAAGAAGGATGGACACAGAAAGATGGTGCGGGGCTGTTTGGGCCTGTGTGGAATATAGGGCGCACCGCCTCGTAGTCCTGCCGCATTAGTCCGTTGCACCTTGCCAATCTCGCCGTGTCTTTGAACAGGTGTTCCTGGGCTTTGGCCGCGTGTACAGCGGCGTGGCCCGGCCCGGCCAGCGCGTGCACGTGCTCAGCGGCGCCTACAACCCCGCCAGCCCGGCGGCGCAGCGGCAGAGTGTGGTGCTGGGTGGCGTGTACATGATGATGGGGCGCGCGCTGGAGCGGGTGGACAAGGTGCGTGTGACTGTGTGACTGTGTGCGTGTGTGCGTGTGTGCCTGTGCGTGCGCGTGTGCGTGTGTGTGCAAGTGTGACTGTGACTGTGTTAGTTGGGGAGAGAATACGGTATACGCTTGGCAGCCCCACGCATCACACCGTCCCTCATCGGCCCTGCGAACCACTTTGCGCTGGTCCCCTGCACACACACGCCTTTCCCCCGCCTCCTGGAAACCTTCCTGCCCGCCTCCCCTCCGCGTCCCCTCTGCCTCCCCTCCTGCTCCTGCTCCGTTCCCGCCAGGTGCCCGCCGGCAATGTGTTGGCCATTGCGGGTCTGGAGACTGCGGTGCTCAAGTCCGCCACCCTGGCCTCCACGCCCGCATGTCGGCCCCTGGCGCCGCTCATGTTCCAGGCGGCGGCTATTGTCATGGTGGGCAGCCCGGGTGGGGCGGGGGGGGGGGGGAGATAGCCGCCCATGAAAGAGGGGGTCAATAACTCAAGAGTTTGAAGCGCCGACGTCCAATGGGAACAGCTGGGAGGAGGGCTACGATACTGACGGGCGACTACATGAGTGCGCTGTACATGAGTGCGCTGTTTCACTGTTGAACGTCTTAATTACCGGTATTACACCCTGGCCCCACCTCCAAGTTTCCACACGCCCCCCCCCCCGCCTCCTCAACCCGCACACCACGCTGCGTATCCGCGTGCCTCACAATTTACACCCTGGCCCCACATGCACCCACACACCAGACTGCCCGCCCCCTCTGCCCCCCTCTCCCCCCTCTCCCCCCCCTCAGGTGGCTGTGGAGCCAGCCCACCCCTCCGACCTGCCAGCCCTGGTGCGGGGGCTGCAGCTGCTCAACAGGGCAGACCCCTTCGTGGAGGTGAGGGGGGGGAGGGGCGGGGGCGGGGGGGCGGGGCGGGGCGGCAGGGGGGGCGGGGGCGGGCGGGATATGCGGGGTATGTGCCCCAGACCAATAGCAAGAAGTCGGGGGCGATATGTGGCGTGGCAGATTGCGGCGCGCGTTAAAATGTGGCGTACGGCATTGGCATTGGCATTGGCATGTGCGGGTGGTCGCATGCACGGCTGGTCCTGCTGGTGCCCCCAGGACCCAGCCGCCCCCTACACACCCCCTACACATCCACACACACACCCCAACACCCCCTCTACACACACCCTGTACACAGCCCACGCACACACGCACACGCTTGTCCTCTCCAGCACATCCATGCACCCACGCACCCATGCACCCACGAACCCATGCACACACACACACACACACACATACACACACACACACACACACACACATACACCCATGCACCCATACGCCCTGCCGCCATACCCGCCATACCCGCCGCCCCCCCCCCCTGCAGATCAGCGTGTTGGACAGCGGCGAGCACGTGTTGGGCGCGGCGGGCGAGGTGCACCTGGGCACCTGCATCAAGGACCTCACGGAGCGGTTCGCGCGCGTGGAGCTGCGGGTGAGGGCGGGAAGGGAGGGAGAGGGGAGGGGAGGGAGGGAGGGGAGGGGAGGGCATTGGAGGGCATTGGAGGGCATCGAAGGTCATTGGAGGGAGGGAGGGATGCAAGCCCCTGGGGTAGGACTGTGGCGCTGGGCGAGTAATGGGCGAATGTGCCAGGACCATCTGTTGATTTCAGATCGGCGTGATGAGGATCGCACGGAGTACGCAAGTGGCCTGGTCCCGCTCACAACCACCCCCTATTGCATTGGGTTCGGTTAAGTTTGGGCTGGTATCTTTAAACCCCCCGTCATCATGCTTATTGCCATCGCGCCGGCCACCCCGCCCCCCCCCCCCCCCGCCCGCGCAGGTGTCTCCGCCGCTGGTGGCGTTCCGCGAGACGGTGTTTTGCCCCTCGGAGCTGCCGGAGAGCGCGCCGCTGGGAGGCCTGGTGCGTGGGGCGTGTGTGTGTGGGGGGGGGGGTTGCAAGGATGTTTGGAAAAGCGGTACAGGGGGTGGTATTCATTTCGAAACCCAAACGGGGTCCGTGGGATGTGTCGGAGGACGTGGGATGGGCGGGGGACGTGGGGTGTGGGGGGGACGTGGGGGGGCGGGCGTGCGGAACCACACAGCGGGCCGCGAGCGAGTACACAGCAGCCTGAAGTGTGCGCAGACTGGAAAGTGGGCGGTCCAGGGGAAACATCGGAGCGGTGTGGGTGCGCTTCATGCGGCTTGCACCTGCCCTTGCTTGTGTGTTTGCGGTGCTGCCAACTTGCCGCTTCCTCTCTGCCTGGTGTTGCATCATCGCTGCCGGTGCTGGCGACGGTGCTGGTGCTCGTCTGTCGTCCGCTTAGGCGCCGCAAGCGCGCGGCGTGTCAGACACCAAGCCCTCCAAAGCCGCACCGCGCGCTCGCACACACCAGCCCCAGCAAACCCACGGACAAGGACACAGTCACGGTCACCCCCACGGCTCCGGACGTACGCCGCTCGCGCAGGTGGGCGGCCTGAAGCCGGTGCGGGTGGTTGAGGCGGTTACGCCAAACAGCGCCTGTGTGGTGCGGGTGCGCGCGCTGCCGCTGACTGGCGGGCTGGCGGGAGCTCTGGACGGGCGGCCGGAGCTGCTGCGGCGTGTGCTAGTGGACGGCGAGGGCAGGGACGGCGTCAAGGAGGACGGCAGCAACGGTGCCGGTGAGTGCCGGCGCGCGCTGGGGCCTGCAGGCAAAGATGTCGATTTGTTGATGTTGCGCCAGACGAAACGATATCTTTGTAACCGTATCCTTGACATGACAGTCATATGCGGTTTTTGTGTCTATATGTGTGTGCACATGCCCACACAGCTGCCGCCGCCACCTCCGCCTCCGCCATGGCCGCTGAGCTGGAGGCGCTGCGGGCGGAGCTGGCGGCGCAGGCGCGGGCGGCCGGGCCGCTGCAGGAGGCGCGGCTGCAGCAGCTGTTGCAGGTGGGGTGGGGCGGTGCTTTGGAACCTGTCTAAAGGCGGTTGGGTGCCGTTGTAAGCCGGGACGGCAACAGGCGCAATGTTGGTACGGCAGTGGGTGCACGGGGCCAGCACTAGGAGGCTGCGTGAGCTGGGCACTCTGGATGCTCGGCCCGTTACACAAACTCCGGAGGCTAGTTTGGGGATTCTCACTGAACACGGCCCTACCCGACCCTTTCGTCGTTTTCATCATGCGCAGCGGGCATGGCTGCTGGGGCCCAAGCGCATCGGACCCAACCTGCTGCTCGCGCCGCCGGCGGACGCGGAGAGCAGTCTGTTCTCAGTGCCCGCCAGCGCTGTGACCCGCGCCGCCAAGGTCACCAGCAAAACCGTGGGGCCAGGCGCCGCCGGCGCCGCCGCGGCCGTGGCCGCGGCGGAGGCCGGCGCTGCCGGCGCGACGGCCACAGACCTGGCCGACGGCGCAGCGGCACCGGCGCCCGTGGCCCGGCTAGACCTGCGGCTTGGATCCCCATTGGCGGCTTGCTCGTTGGGGCTGGTGCCCTCGAGCTCGGGCTCGGAAACGAACGGCACCGGTGGGGGTGCGGCTGCGGGTGCCGCTGACGAGGCGGAGCAGTGGCCGGAGGCGGTGCGGCACATGGTGTCGTCGGTGGAGTCGGGCGTGGTGGCGGGCTTCCAGCTGGCCACCTCGTCAGGTGGGGCGGCGGGGGGGCAGCAGGGGGCGCGGCAGGGGGGTTGCAAGGTTAGGACATTGGGAACGGGATACAAGCAGGCAATCAGAGGGCAGCAGGGGGGTGGGGGGCAGCAGGAGGGTTGGGCACAGGGAGGCTGCAGGGGCTGGGTTGGGGAGCTTGTTAGGTTAGTGAGCGCAGCGGAGAAAGCAGCAGATGCCGTCAGTGGCTCAGGGGGCGTTGCATGATTTCATGGTTGCTCAGGAGCGCCGGGATGAGGCGGGCAACCTGACGTGTGTGTATGGCATTTGACGTTTGCGTGCGGCCCTGCTGTGCGCAGGGCCGCTGTGTGAAGAGCCGTTGTGGGGCGTTGCGTTCGAGCTCGAGGTGCGGCTGCAGCAGCCCGCGTCATCGCAAGGAGCAGCAGCAGGCGGCGATGAGGCGGCGGCGGCGGCGGACGGCGGCGCGGACGGGGCGTCGGCGTCAGCGGCGGCAGACTGGGCGTCACGTCTGGAGCTGCAAGAGGACGTGTACGGGCCATTCTCGGGACAGGTGCGTGTGCGCGTGCGCGCTTCAGAGGGCACAATCGGACGAAGTGTGCATGCGGGTCTTGATTCGCTCTCCAGTAAGCCTCGTGCCCCCAGCCTGACAAAGCGGTACTGTACTGCTGTGGACCGTCCTCACGTGCTCCGCCGCCGTTGCCTGGTGTGTTGCACAGGTGATGACGGCGGTGGCTCTGGCCTGTCGAAGTGCGGTGATGGAGGCGGATGCGCGGCTGGTGGAGGCGCAGTACCTGTGCCAGGTGGGAGCGGGAGTGGGGAAAGGGACGGGAGTGGGGGTTGTAGATACCAGTCCAAACTGAACCCAACCCAATAGGGAGACAGGAATGGGAATCGAGTTGGAATTGCGGGGGTTGACCGTATCCGAGGGGTATATCTTGTATGTGGCAGCTGTTGCGAAACAAGCCGCTGCTTGTTCATGGTCATTCTGACCTCGCGTTTGTCACATTGTCAGGCCCTGCTTGACCCCCGCACTGTGCTAATGTTTTGTCCACCATCACCCACCATCATCCCACCACCCGCGCAGCTGACCGCCAGTGCCGAGGCGCTCAGCGGCATGTACGCGGTGCTCAACCGCCGCCGGGCTCGCATCCTGCGCGAGGAGATGCGCGAGGGAAGCGACACATTCCTGGTGCGGCTGCGTGTGTGCGTGTGCGTGTGCGTGTGCGGGTCATCGGGGCTGGTCGCGGAATGGAGTGCGATAGAGAAGGTATCGTGGGGGAATCGCGCCCGTGCCCGCGTGTGCGGCATATCCCGGCGCTCGGCTGGGAGCGCGCTGCGCGACATGTCACCATCTCTTTGCCCTGCTAGTCTCCGTGATAGGCTGATAGCATCCATGAGTCCTCACCCGGTTGAAGACGTGCTTCCCCGCGCTCTCCGCCTCCGCGCCCCCGCCTGCGCACAGGTGAGCTGCTACCTGCCGGCGGAGGCCTCATTCGGCCTGGCGGACGAGATGCGGCGCAAGAGCAGCGGCGCGGCGTCAGCATCCCTCATGCTGAGTCATTGGGAACGGCTCCAGGTGGGCCGATGGGGGCGTCGGCATCAGGGGCATCGGCTTCCTGTCGTTTCTCCATCATGCATCGCCTCGGCAGTCGTGGCAGCCCACATCCAAACCCCTGCCCACTGGCCTTCCTGCTGTACGGTACTGACTCTCTGAGACATCAACAACTCCTTCCTTTAAACCCCAATGTGCGCCGTGTGCCGTCTGTGACAGGTGGACCCCTTCTTCGTGCCCACCACGGAGGAGGAGCGCGAGGAGCACGGCGAGGACGGCTCCGGACTCACCAACCTGGCCCGGAGGCTGGTGGATGCGGTGCGGCGGCGCAAGGTGAGCAGAGATTACGCTCTTACGGTAGTTGTGTGCGAGGGCACAAGGGCAGTAGGCACGCAGGCAACGTGTTTGTGCGCGTTGTTTGAGCTGCGCCGCTTTACGCCATACGTTTTTTTGCCTGACGTGCGATGTGCCGGATCATTTGCGGTTGTCGCCTCGCCGCGCAGGGCTTGCCCGTTGAGGAGAAGGTGGTGCAGCGAGCCACCAAGCAGCGCACGCTGAAGCGCAACGTGTGAAGTCAACGACCAGCTGCGAGATATGACGCTGGCTGAGGTTCCATGTGTACCGGCAATGGCTAGTTGCAGGAAGACCAGGCGGGTACATCACGCGAAGACACGTGACCTTGACGAATTGCAGGATGTGATGGGGTGATGGGCACGCGGTGATGCAAGATAGCTCCGTAGCTGAATGGGTTGAAGGACATGTGAAGCTAGGCATGGGTGGTTGCACTATCATCGCTCACACTAATGTGCGTAGTGGAGTGAAACGCCTGTGCTTCAGCCTAAGAATATGAACCAGGGTGGCATGTGACCATGGCAGGAGGTGCACAGGCACACGCCAGCAGACTGGGAGAGCTCCGTGGAGACCCCGTGGAGCTCTTCGTAGAAGACAGGCATGGGCGAGACGATGCGGGCGTGCCGCGCAAGTAGCGGCGCGAGCGTGCAAGTGGCGACTGGCCGGTGTCTGGTTAGTGGTCAGCACGGCATTCGGTAAATACCTGGTTGCTGCATAACGGCTGATTGGCTGTGTCTGGACGTGGACGTGCGATGGGACAGTGGTAAGGCAGGTTGGTAAAGTCCCGTAGGGTGCAGCTGATTCCCAGAACCCAACAGATGGTACACAATTGGCAACGGCAGGGCAGGAGTGCGCGGCTGGTCGAACGCCGGAGTTACTGGATTGGCTGAGTCTGGACGTGGACGTGAGCTGTGCTTGCCTGTGCTGGGCCACTGGGCGGAGCGGACAGCTGGCTGGCGCACCACGAACCGGCTACCGTATATGCGTATGTCAGGCGGTCAGGATGTAAACACGGACAGTGTCCTGAGATGCTGTGGTGTGGGGTCAGGCCTGTGTTCCCTGGAGAGGAGAACCCCTTTCCCTCGACCTGCATCAGGGTCCCTGCCATCCGCAGAAACCGATTGCCTCCGCTTCTGCACGGCTCGCTCGTGATGGAACATGGCAAGGGGCAGGAAAGCGTAGTCCCGATGTGTGTGGCTCCCACCCGTGCCCACATAAATGCGTAGCAAGAAGGGACAAGGCATTGGTGCGTCGTTCGCGCGCTGTTACTGTACCGACGGTAGCTGGCAGGTTGTGTCGATGTTTTGCTGACGCGCATTCCTCACGCTCCGGGCGCCCGGCCAAGGCGATAGCACCACACAGACTCAATGCGACGCCACACCGCGCGGATGGCATAGCCGATGCGCACCTGCAGGCAGTCGACCGGCGTCCACGGATGAGCTGTGTAGACGAGCACTAGCGTAATGCAACGGCGTGCAGCAAAACAATGGCCGGGCGACAGTGTGACAAGCAGGGGCAAGAACAAGGCGAAGCAAAGCAGAAGAGGGGCCCGAATGTGCACGGCTCGCGTGCACGGCTCGCGTGCTTCACGTCGGGCTTGGCCGTTTACACGTCTGCTTACCTAGTGCACTCATCCACGTCGAAACTCGGAACCGACATTGCGGCACGACAATGCAACACGACACACACCACCGGACACCAACACATACAGCGAAAGCGGCAACTCGAACAGCGGATGAAAAGGCAAGAAGCCGAAACGTCATTCTCCAGGCAGTCGTGGGCTTTGCGCCGACACTCGCAGTATCTGCCCTCCTCAAACCTGTCGCTCTTGAAACCCATCCACACCAGGAAACCACAGAATATGCCAACCCTAGTGACCCCCATCTCTCCCTCCACTCATCTGCCTCACAACAACCCCGGATCGCGCCGACCCGACTCGCGGATACTTTGCGAAAGAATGCCATCCTACAGCCATCAAAACTGTGGCGGCGGAGCCCACACTCAACCGCCCTCTCTTCTTCACACAATCCCGCTCACGGATTCTACTAATGGAGCCGGAGAAATGCATTAAATTTTCATCTACCGTGTGTCATTGGCCCCAGACTGTGGAGGGGCTCAGCCCCTTTTCCCGTGACCGGGGAACACTTGTCATCTACCGTGTCACATCGACCCCACGGTCCCTTACGCACGCATCCCCGGACGCTATGCGCGCGCATGAAGCAAATAAAAGTCTACTCCTTGGCGCTGGTGCTCTTGGCGTCC
Organism: Chlamydomonas reinhardtii; assembly: GCF_000002595.2. Taxonomy (NCBI): domain Eukaryota; kingdom Viridiplantae; phylum Chlorophyta; class Chlorophyceae; order Chlamydomonadales; family Chlamydomonadaceae; genus Chlamydomonas; species Chlamydomonas reinhardtii. Next base: position 470,676 of record NC_057016.1, on the reverse strand, counting down.
TGGTCAGCCACCTGCATGTGCAACATGAGAGAGACACAATGAGCATGATGACCAACCTTGGCGCACGCCTCACGCACACACCCACAGCGGGCGAGTACCCTCGGGCAGCGTTGCGAAGGCTGCGCAGCAACGTGACACGCCACAACCACAGCCACACCTACAGCTGCAGCATGTACACCCACCCAAGCCTACACGCCCTCAAACACGCCTACCTGCAGCTCCGAGGTGGCCATGCGCTGCGGCGTGGCGGCGCCACTGCCAGCCCCCACCACATCGCCCTCGGGAACCATGTCCGCCAGCCGGCTCTGCACGTGGGCGCGGGCAGGCGTGTTGTCAGGCAAAGGAGCCCGGGCGACAGGCGCGCACACATGCTGTCAACGCGCACGCTGTACAAAGATCGCGAGACGTTTCAGACAAGCACGAAAAAGCGTACGGCCAGGCAGGTGCACGAGCACACCTTGGAGGGCACGTAGGGCACGCCGGACGGCCCGCTGCGCGCCGCGAAGGAGGCGTTGGTGTGGAACAGCGAGCGGATGCGCTCCACGGCGTGTGCCTTGGGGGAGCCCGAGGCCGCCACCTCGGCGCGCACGGCGGAGGCGGTGCGCGCCATGTTCTTCAGGTAGCGCGACGACGCGCGGCCGGTCTGGTCCACCATACCCGTGAACACGCCCTGCGGTTGTGTGTGTGTGTGTGTGTGTGTGTGTTGGGTGGATGCAAGTGAAGATGGCGTGAGTTGTCGCAAGAGTTAGCGGGCATGCGTCATGCTAGGCCCCATGGTGGTCGCGAGTGTGCCAGAAAGAGCCAGGGCCCAGCGTTCTTGATGATAACAAAGGACGGGAACATGAAGTGTGGGCTCACCTCCTCCTTGGCCAGGAGCGCCGCGGGCTCGCCGTTCTCCACCACCTTGCCCGCGTCCAGCACCACCACACGGTCCGCATCCCTGCAATGGTGGAATAAACATAGCCACTTCACGGTTAGCAACGAGCGACTTCCATGCAGATAATTCCAGCGAGTCACGCGAAAATGAGCTACAAAGTAATAAGCTACTGGTCTGGTGCTGCTGTATTGACCGGCACCCACATGATGGTGTTGAGGCGGTGCGCGATGGTGAGGCAGGTGCACTCGCCGAACTGCAGCCGCAGTGCGCCCTGGATCTGGCTGTCGGTGTCCACGTCCACACTGGCGGTCGCCTCGTCCAGCATCAGGATGCGAGACCTGCGGGGGGGGGGACAGCCACGGACATGGTTGCAACGCCGGCAGACACACGTACGCTCCGTGCCGCTCGCAAAGCAGGGCGCACCCAGCAGAACCTTCGTACCAACGATACCCCAGGCACTCCACACCCGCCTTGCCCGCCTCGCGCTATGTGCGCTCCGCTTGACTCACTTGCGAAGCATGGCGCGGGCCAGGCAGAACAGCTGGCGCTGCCCCAGTGAGAAGTTGGCGCCGCCGTCGACCACCTTGGCGTCCAGCGCGCGCTTCTTCTGAGCCTCCACGTCCACCACCACATCGCCGCCGCTGGACGCCTTGCGCTCCGCCACCTCCTTGGCAGCCGCAGCCTCCTGCGCGGCATGAGCCTCCTCCGCAGCAATCTGCTTCTTGCTGGGGCGCCGGGACGGCGGCTTGCGGCCCCCGGGGCCGCCGGGACCGCCCGGACCGGCCTTGCCCTCCTCCGCCTTCTTCTCCACGCCCAGCGCATAGATGGCAGAGCGCAGGCCCACCGCGTCGATGGCCTGTTGTTGCGTAAAAACGGTTTCGGGTTTTAATGACAATGCACGATCCAGTTTCAACAAGCTACCTTCAGGCTTCAGCGTATTGACAGGGCCTTGCAGCATCTGTGCAGCTGCCCACGGCAACAACGTGCAGGTGTCGCGCGCGCACACACACACACACACACACACACTCATCCACCCACCCACACATGCGCCTCACCTGCCAGAGCTCGTGGTCCTGGGCGGTGTCGAAGGGGTCCAGGTTGTGGCGCACGGTGCCGTTGAACATGAAGGGATCCTGCGGGATGATGGACATGCGGCTGCGCAGGTGGCGAAGGCCCAGCGTGCAGATGTCCACGCCGTCGATGAGGATGCGGCCGCCGGCAGGCTCCACCATGCGGAACAGCGCCAGCAGCAGGCTGGACTTGCCGCTGCCGGTGCGGCCCACCAGGCCAACCTGCAGGCACGCAGAAGCAAACATAAGCCGTGTGTTAAAAAACCACCGTACCCAAGACGCTGTCAAGGGCTTCACACCAGACTAGGATAGGACGCAACTGCAACATGTGCTGTGTATAGCTGGCTGCACACTGGCGCGACGCACGGCCGCCTGGCCACCTGCTCCGCACCTTCTCGCTGGCCTCCACCGTGAAGCTAATGCCGCGCAGCACCAGCGGCATCTCGGGCCGGTACCGCAGCTGCAGGTCCTGCACCACAATCTGGCCGTGCTCGGGCCACTCCGCCGGCAACGTGGCTGCCACCTCGGGCGGCGTGTCGGGCCGCGCCTCCTGCTCCGGCTCCAGATACTGCGCCGGCAACCAGCAGACCAAGGGTTAACAGCGGGGCGTGCAAGTCATTCCTCGCACACAAGCGACGGCATGGACCCACCGACAACCTTCACCCTAGTCAGTAATCAGCACCAACGCGTCACCGTGCTGTATCCAGGTCGTAAAAGCGCAGCCCCCTCACCTGCGCGATGCGCTCCACCGAGTTGAAGTCCGCCTCGGACTTGGAGGCCATGTTGGTGCCGTGCTTGAGGAAGCGGGTCAGGTCCAGCGCATACACCAGCGCCAGGCCGGCCATGCCAGGGTCAATGCCGCCCTGAATCACCAGGGCGCCTGTGTGTGTGTGTGTGTGTGTGTCACAACATGGGCAAGGCAGCACACGGTCAAGCGGCATTCACAATGGGAGAACAATACCGGCGAAACTGCCCGCATACAAGGACGTAGAGGTATGTAGAGATATGTAGAGATACGGATTGCACCAGACCATTTCGAGCCGTACTCACCACACAGCGTCAGCACCGTCAGGCCGAGCATGTCCAGGCGGCACGCCAGCCAGCCTGCAGCCAGCTTCTGGGTCACGAAGGCGTGTGCGTTGCGCTCCATCAGCACATCGCTGGCAGCGGTGAAGTGGGACTCGGCGCGGTAAGCCCGGATGGTGGCCACACCGGCCAGGGCCTCGGCGAATCGCGAGTAAATGGGCGAGCGGCTCACGGACTCGATGCGCTGAAGCTCACGCGCCGAGGGAATGTAGTAGCGCTGAATGAAGAAGTAGATGATAGTGAGCGGCGGCAGTGCGATGGCAAACCACTTGGTCGCGATGGCGATCACGATGAGAATCGAGCTGCACAGGCACGAGTTGAGGGTCAGGCGGTGAGTGCGGTGCGAAACAGGTTTGCCGAGTGCAAGAGGAGCGGCCGCGTGCTGGTCTGCGCGTGTGAAGCGGCTGCCGAGTCTCCGGTGCTGCCCCCTCTTGCGAACCTACATGTACGTCATGACGGCGCCAACGAACTGGATGAGCGACGCGGGCAGGGTTGCGTCCATGATGTCAGTGTCACGACTGAAGCGGTTCAGGATGCGGCCTGCAGCAGGAGGACCGTTGGGGCGCGCGGGTGATATCAGCAGCGGCCTGCAAACGAGCTACAGGGCCCACAGCAGCTAGAGGCTGTCCAACGTAACCAAAGAAAGCCCTGCTCTGGTGCCTACCCGACGGGTTGGTGTCGAAGAAGGACTTGGGCAGCGCCAGGATGTGGTCCAGCAGCTGGTTGTGGACCGACACGGCGGAGCGCTGCGCGACAGCGAAGTCGAGGAAGGTAGGAACCGTCAGAAAGGTAAACGTGCAACAGCGAGGTCGAACAACATCACAGCACAACAATAAAGTACAGCATAGAGTGCATATCTTAGCTATATCAGCGGGGCAGGGTACTTACCACGCAGAAGAACAGGAAGGTTGTGGAGCGCAGGAAGGTCGCGAGGCCGTACACCACACCCAGCATGAAGTAGATGCCCAGGTAGAAACCCAGCGTCTCGCCGTACTTGTCGCCGAACCAGTTGCCCACCCACGTGTCCGTGTAAACGCGAGAGCCCTGTGGTGGCAGGACCGCAACAGATCGACAGGGCGACCTCAGTGTTCAGCTGACAGAAGGCAACAGCGTGAATGGGCATCACAGAACCTGGTGTAGCAGACCCGCCCCATCCAGCTGATCGTCCACTGCCTCAGCAAGAACACTACGGGACATGGTGGCGGGCACACGGTGTGGTATGGGCGGTGCCCAACCCCGCTGCGGCGCAGGCCGCCCCAAAAGCTCCCGCCGGCCCTTGCCCCCTCCCGTCTCCAGCCCGGAGCTCACCTGCTCCAGCGCGAACAAGAACACCAGCGGAATCATGTAGATCCAGCCTCCACCCGCCTGCAGCATTCAGGGTTACACGGATGATCAAGTGATGAGTTGACGGCGGGGGCAGAGATATACAGGCGCAAGGGTGCAGGGTCGGTACCCATCTCCTCCTGACACGCACGTACACCAGCATCTCCTCAACTCCGCAGTCATGCACTCACACGGCCCAGCAAGGAACACGGACGGCGCTTGTCTCACAAGTCCAAACACAAATACCCACCCAGCACAGTCACATTGCCACACACCATCCACACCACACAACATCACGCCGCGAACGACTCACAAAGAAGTAGAGCTTGATGACGGACGCGCTGATGGAGCCCGACTCGCGGACCTCGATGCCCGTCAGGTTGCGGTTGGCGTCAGTGGCCTGGCGCGTCAGCGTCACCTTGTTGTCCATCGCCTTGCCCGCAGCCACCTTGTCGGCCGCGGTCTTGGCGTCCTTGGTCGCAGCCGCGGCGGCCTTGGCCGGGTCCTTGCGGTTGGCGGCCTCCTCGTCCTCCTTCTCCTTCTTCGCCTCCTCCTCGTCCTCCGCATGGTGCACCAGCTCCGCAATGTTCAGGCCTGTGCAGGGCGCAACAGCTTGGTGAATACGGTACAGGACAACGGCCTGAGCATATTGCAGACAAGACACACCGATCGCAACCACGCCCACGTAGCAGGGTTGAGCCCAAGCGGCAGCAGCAATAGACTCTGCGCCTGGTCCCACAGCCCTATGTGGGCACAGCCCCACGACGCCCCACGCACCCTGCTCCTGCAGCTGGCTGAAGGTGCCCTCCGCGCGGATGTGGCCGCCCTCCAGCCACACCACGTGGTCGGACTGCGGCAGGTACTGCAGCGCGTTGGTGACCAGCAGCACCGTCTTGGAGCGCAGCACGGGGCCGCGGATGACTTGCTCGAACAGCGCGCGGCCCACGTGCGAGTCCACCGCACTCAGCGGGTCATCCAGCAGGTACACGTCAGCGTTGTCGTAGCTGCGGGCACACATGCGCATGAAACGGGGGGTGTTACATTTATGATTATTTACGAAGTGAAGGGGGACACAAAGCACAAATTCCAGCAGTGTGTCTGGATTGCGGGGGCAGGGCAGCTTTGGGCGTTGGGAGCTGGGAGTAGCGAGGCGGTCAGCAAGCACAATGTCAGACAGCCAGCCCGACCACCAGGCGGGATCCCAGCACGCGCTCACATGGCGCGGGCGATGGACACGCGCTGCTTCTGGCCGCCCGACAGTGTGATGCCGCGGTCGCCGATCTCCGTCAGGTCGCCGTTGGGCAGGATGGCCAGGTCGGGCCCTAGCTGCGCCGCCTCCAGGGCCGCGCGGTAGCGCTCGGCATCCATGGGGTTGCCCATCAGCACGTTCTCCTGCAGGCGCGTGGGGCACACCGTGGACGCGTCAGCTGATCCATGTCCCAGACCCCACCCTCTGCTGTACTGACTGCTGCGCTGACTGCTGCAGACTTCGAAACAAAGTAAACAGGCAATGCTTGCAGTGAAACAACCCCCATGTCCAGCAGGCCGTGGCCACCTGACTGTGCCCCTCCACGCCCTCCCCCACGCCCTCCCCCACTGCCGCCGCCCCTCCTAGCTACCTGCAACGTGGCGTTCATGATCCAGGCCGACTGCGCCACGTAGGCGATGCGGCCGCCCACCTCCACGCTGCCCGACAGCCGACTGATGTGGCCAATCAGCGAGCTCAGCAGGCTGGACTTGCCGCAGCCCACGCCGCCCACAATCATGGTGAGGGTGCCCGGCCTGGCCTCCAGGTTGATGTCAGTGAGCGTCATGCGCGTGTCTGACGCGGGCTTGGCATCGGGCGCGGCAGTGGTGACGGCGGCGGCCACGTCGGCAGAGGCATTGCCCTCAGAAGAGGCGGCGCTGCTAGCGTCGGTGTGGGGCTTGCCGTCAGCGGGCGCCGCCTGCGCCGCCTTTCCGTCGGCAAGCGGGTTCGCGGTTGCGGCGGCTGTTGCGGCGGTCGGCTGCTCCTTCTGCTGCTGCTGGGCCTCCTTGCCAGCCGTGTCCTGACCGGCATTGGCAGCCGTGTCCCAAGAGAAGCAGCCGTCCTTGATGCGCACCACACCCACCGGCGTGGTCTCCATATTCCACTGCAAAGGGGCAGGTCAGGCGGTGCGAGGGCGTCAGCCGCAGCCCCCAGCCACCTGGACAAACCAAAACTGGACCAGCCTTCTCGTATCAATGGCATCGACACAGCTACATCCCAGGCACTGTGCAGTGCCGCTATGCCAGTGCGCCGCAGCCCTCCCCCACGGCCCCCACCCGAACCAGTGCTCCTCCCACGCACCGGCTCCAGCGCCGCCTCCTGCCTCGTGAGGAAGTCGCCGATACGCTTGATCGCCACCAGCGCGTTCACGACCATGGTCACAAGCTGCGCATAAACAAAAACAGGAGCATGCGAGACGAAGTGCAGCAGGTGTAAGCAGCTGGCACTGGCAACGCACGCGCAAGCCCTAGAGTCATATCCAAAGCAACATAACCCCCTAAACCTGCCTCTGCCTTCACAGCCCGCCGTACACGCACGCACCATGGGCAGGAAGGACATGGGGAAGCGCAGCAGCGAGAACAGCGCGAGGGCGGTGTAGGCGTGCGCGGGCGAGAGCGCCTGGCCCGCCAGGCTGTAGCTGCCGAACACGAACAGTGCTACAGCCACGGGGCCGTAGAACAGCAGCAGGCCGAAGAAGCCCTGTGCACATGACACATAACGTGTGTTGTTGTGTTGATCTACTTTTGTTTGACTTCGCTTGGGCATAACCATTCCGCCTTCGGCGCGTCGCGGGAACCCAGCGCGGCTGCTGCACAGCGCAGCTGCGTGCCCGAGGCCCCGAACTGCTTGCCGCCCTGCCGACTGCTGAAACCCTCCTCCAGCCAAAAAACCCCCCAAACACCCACCTGCCACAGCGCGGTGCGGCGCAGGATCCGTGCCTCCTGGTTACGCGCCGCCATCACAGCAGCACGGAAGCTCTCCTCCCAGGCATAAAACTTGATCATCTGTGTTCATACAGATGCATGGGTTATGCCGGCCTTGTCTGACACGCGCTTCTGCCGACCACCCGGCCTGCGTCCGCCATTCAGGGCAGCGGCACCGCCAATCCCAACGAGCCACCTTGCCCTGCCGCCCTCCTCTCCGCTGCACAGCGCCTGAAATCCCCTCCCGCACACACCTGGATGCCGTTGATGAGTTCGTTCATGCGGCCCACGCGCTTGTCCGTCCAGCCGATCAGCTCGCGGCGCAGCATGCCCAGCTTCATGGCCAGCTTGCCGGTGAGCGGCACCATCACCAGCATAACGCCCAGGCCCACAAACGTGGCCCAGCCCACCTCAAACCACAGCAGGACCAGCACGGCGACGACTGCACGCGGCAAACAATGCAAGTGAGTATATCGAAGTTTGCACGCGGTCTCAAGTGAACGGAGTGAATGGAGCAAGGAGCGCTAACTCGCTGCGGCAGGCGCCGCTTTACGGCCCGGCATTGCGGCCCACAGCCAACGCATCGGCTTATCCCCCCCACCCCGCCAATGCCCCTTCCGCCCAAACTGCAGCCCCAGGCGCGCCGCGCCGCTGCGCCCGACTCACTGTAGCAGGGGCTGCCCCACATGGCGTGGATGGCGAACATTGCGTCCTGCAGCTTCTGTGCGTCGTTACTCATCAGCGTCACCACTTTGCCCGTGCTCTCCGCCTGCCGGGACAGATGCGGATGCACCCCGCCAATGCAACATGAGCGGCGCACTTTTAGAAGGAAGGAGCAAGAACAGCATTAAAGCAGTTGTCCCTGGCCAGCTGTCCCCAAGGCCATCGTGTCGCAGCTCGTCTTTCCTTGCTGAAAGACTCCGTTGACGGCCCCTGCTGTGTCCTCCTTGTGCACACTCCCCACCCCGGACGGCCGCTCATGGCAACGACTTCGTCTGCAGTCTTCAGTGCATCCTGTACCGCTTTTCCAAACATCCTTGCAACCCCACACGCACTGCGGCACACGGCGCACCTGGATCGCCGCGTTGCTCAGGCGCAGGCACTTGCGGTAGATTGCAGCCATGAGCGCGTTACGCATGCGGGTGCCCAGCCGGTACAGCAGGTACTGCTGCTGGTTCTCGCACAGCGACTGGATGGCGGGCGCCAGGAACAGGCCGATGATGTAGCTGCACGCGGCAAGGGGAAGGACAGCATACGGTAGCCGGTAGGCAGGCGAGGAGGGGGAATGAAAGGGGTTCAGCTCCTGGGGAGCCGGGGAGGAGGCTGCTGCCACCGTACCAATGTGCTTGCCATCTATGAAAGTGGACTGGCGGATATTCCGTTTCACCTAAGGTGTGGCCTAGAGCAATGTGGACCGTCCGGCACTTGGCTCCCGGGCACACGCATGACTCACAAGTAGAGCTTGCTGGTGGGCTCGCAGGTCATGCCCGATGCCGCCGCCACCTCCGCCGGCATCTTGCGCAGGATGCTCTGGCACTGCAGCCCCTGCACAATGCGCCGCAGCAGCAGCGGCCCAGCAAGCGAGCACGCCTGCGCCACGCCGTACAGGATGCCTGTGATGACCAGCCCGCCCACGTTCCCGCGCAGCAGCGCCCGCTTCAGGTCGGGCTTGGGCAGCTTGAGCTGCTCCTGCCAGGAGCTGTCCAGGTTGTTGATGAGCAGTTGTGTGGACACGCCGGGGTCGGCGTACATGTGCTCCGGCTCCAGGCGGGTGCGGTAGCCCAGCCAGATGAGCGAGTCCGTGTCCAGGAACAGAATCCTGTGCGTTGCGTCACAGGCGTCATGGGTTACTGGCGCGGCGTGGGTGCAGGTGAGCTTCACGGTTCAGGTGGGCAGCTGGGCTGCAGAGACGGCGGGGGAGACGTGGCGCGCCGCTGCGGTTCGACACTTCACCGCCAACGACCTGTTTCAGAGTCCCAGGGCTCAGGTAAGCGGGCTGCGAGACATCCCATGACACTGATCGTATGTTCCACAGCTGACAGCGGGAAGAGGCTGTCGAGGCTGGGCGAAGCCGGCCGTGGGGTGGGGTGCGGGTGCGTGGCTGTGTGTAGGCAACTCGTCACTATGGCGCGGGACGCAAGGCCAGCTCCATACAACCCAAACAAGAAGAAACATTGGACGACCACGGCTATCAGGGAAACTCTAGCCTGGTACTTGCCGACGCCGACCAACGTGCAACGAGAAGTGGCGTCAACTGTGCGGCCATCTGGCGTCATGGTCATAAAACGGCCCGCGCACCTGGACCACCAGCGCGGCTGCGGGTATCGCCAAGTCTCGCCGAGCTTAGGCTTGTACTCCATCTCCACTCCAACAGCAGACTCCGCATCATGGCCTTTGGCGGGGCCTTTCGCGCCACCGCTTGCCTCCCCCATTCGCTCTTATCAAGAGTGTTGTATCACGCGAATGGGCTTAACACCAGTATAAGCTCAAGCCCGCGGAAAGTTGTTGACAAACAGCAAAAGTTGCCTGTCACACGTTCCACTTGCTAGTGCCACCTACAGCGCTATCTATAAAGTGAGCGAAATAAGAAACTTCAAAGGCTGTAGAAGGTAACGCGTCTTGTGTTGCGTTGGGACCATCAAGAGCTTGCCAATGCAAGCGTGTATGACTGGCCCACAGCGAGCCGAACATTCCTTCGCACTGAGCGCTCCTTAACAAAATGCGGCAAATGTCCCATGCAAATGTTTACACATAACTACCCCAGCGCGGGGTAGGAACGAGAATGGCCAGCCCTCGGACGCCCCGACACGCCCGCCCCGCCCGAGCCCCTTGTGGCCATGCCCGGATGCCCGCCCCTTCATGCCATTGAAGGCAAAAGCAATAGGTTACACTGGGCCTTTGTCCTAAAACCCCTACAGCTGTGCAGTACCCCGGCTTGCCCCTCTCCCCTCAGGCATGCCCGCAGGCGGCCTTGCCCCGCCTTGCCTTTTCCTGAAACCATCGCACCACACAGCACGCAATGACCTGCCCGCAATGAATGCATATGAGGGGCAAGTGATATCAGAGGGTTGGAGGAGGGGAATGGCGAAATAGGAAGGGATTGGGTGTTCGGGGGCGAAGCGAAGGGGTCGTCAGAGTCAGACAAGCGATGCCACGTAGCGAAGCTGCTCACTTCCAAGCTGCGAAATCGCAAATTCGGGCTGCTTTGTCAGGGTTATTGATCAGCATATCGATTAGTACACTGGGTTGCTATGATGCTACTATAGCTTCTTCAATGCTTATGATGTATAGAATGCATGTGCGCTAAGAGTTCCTTCTATGCGTGGACCGCACTGGAAACAAAATGTGCGTGCTTGAGCACTTCTCTCGTCAAAGGCGGATACTTTGCCGTTTGCGGAACTGGGTGCTAAGCCGGCCCGAGTGGCAATAGAATACAAAACGGTTATGTCTTTGGTGCGGCGCAGCAGCGGCCTTGCCCCAAGTAGGGCCCCCGGTTCTGAAGACCTGGCGTGGCGCTGTCGCGACGTGCACCCGCCGTTTACCGGGACACGCATGAGGCAACTACGAAGTCCGGGGCTTGTTGTTCTAGCCGGTCCCCCGCAATCCAGCCCCTGCGCTTGCACCCAGCACCGCTGCAGCAGAGCCGCGGCATGGGGCGGGTGGCGGCGGCGCCCACAGAGCACAACAGCGGCCTCTGCCTTCGCAGCAGCAGGCGCAGCTGACACTGCTGTTACCAAAGCCACTGGCTACACATCGCTTTCCGTGTCTGCAAGGCGGGCGTGTCACACGCTTAGAGCGTTGCCAGCAGGCGGCGCGCCCGTGGCGCTGGCGGCGGCCTCGCTCGCAACGGCGACTGCGACGCCAACGGCTGCGGGGGTCCCCGGCGGCGCGGCATCGCTGTCGCAACTGGTGGTGGCGGCGGCGCAGCCAGTGGCCAAGCTGGCACTGTTCTGCGCTGTGGGCGCTTGGGCGTCTCGGCAGGTGGGGCGGGCGGGGTGGGCAGGTGAGAGAGCCCGGGGGAGCTGGAGGGGCATGGGTGTAGTACTGGATTGAGGATGACGAGGCAAGAGATGGTGCCATATCTGCCGGGAAGGTCGCAGCAACGCATCGGAGGCGCTGACTGACCAGTGGGTAAACGCTTTCCCATCGCGCCTACACCTCCGCGACGCATCCCGCCTGGTGCGTCGCCCTGCCCGCCAACGCGATCGCCCGCCCCTGGCCGCCTCACCCGCACTGCCCCACCCGTGACCCCACCCATCCACCTCCCACACTTGCAGGGCCTGCTCACGGCTGACGGGCGGCGGGTGATCTCCACCCTGACGCTGCACATCTTCACGCCCTGCCTGCTGTTCAGCAAGCTGGCCACGGGCGTGGGGCTGGCGGAGGTGGCGAGGCTGTGGGTGGTGTCATGGAACATGGTGTTCAGGTGGGGGCGCGATGGGGAACGAGCGGGGGGGAAGGGGTTGTACATTCCAGCCCAAACCAAACCGAATGCAATGCAATGAGGGGATGTTCCCGCCATCCCATGAGAGGAAAAAGGGTGCAATTTATGTGAGGGTGGGAGGCTGGGTGGGAGACGGGGCAGAGCCGTCAAACACACTCCTGCAAAGCCTGAAAGGAACGGCAGGCGCGCCCGCTTCGTTTTCCATTATGGCTTTAACGCACACAACGTGCTTTCGTCCCTTGTGACATCTCTCACAACCGCTCACAGTCACGTGGTGGGTCTGCTTCTGGGGCTGGCGGCGGCGCGGCTGCTGGGTGTGCCGGCCCGGCTGCAGCCGCACCTGGTGCTGGCCTGCGGGGTGGGCAACGTGGGCAACATGCCCTTCATCCTCTGCGCATCGCTGGTGGGTGCGGGTGCGGGTGCGGGTTCGGGTTCGGGTGCGGGTTCGGGTTCGGGTGCGGGTGTGGGGACGAGGCCGCGAGGCCGTGCAGGGGAAGCAGCGGGTGTAGGATTCGTGTACGTCGCGCTGGCTGGTCCATGTCGCCTGCCCAGTCGCACGGTGCTGCTGGGGCTCGCAAGGGCCAGATGCTGTGGTGGCTGCGGCCGGCGCCGGGTGTCCTGTGGACGAGCCAGATCAAGTGCGAGGCGGAAGAGCGCGCCGGCGAGCTGTGTGTGTACACAACGCATGCTAAACTGCCTGCCCCTGTTCTTGCCTCAGGCCGCTGACACCGCCCTGCCGTTCGCCGCGGCCCTGGGCGCCACCCTCGCTACCGAGCTGGCCCTGAGGTGCGGCACGTGCGTCTCTAGCGGCTGCGTCTCGCCTGCCCTGCTGGCCGCTGTATGTGTCAGCGTGCGTACAGCGCAATCCTCACATGCAACTGCACAGACGCACTATTGACATCTCAGACCGGCTGGACTCTTGCCTTGTTGACTCGTTTCTTGGCAGGTATGTGGCACTCAGCAACTTCATAGCCACTCTCATTCAGTTCCCGCTCGCCTACATCTTCCTCTACAAGCCGCCGCAGCTACAGCCGCCGGCATCAGCAACTGCCGCTGCCGCTGACGGAGCTAGCAGCAGTGCAGGCGGCGGCAGTAGCAGCACTGGCGGGAAAGACAGCGGCAGCAGCCAGCCGCAGCAGCAACCGCTGTGGCGGACTGTGCTGTCGGGAATGCTTACGCCGCCCACAGTCGCTAGCCTGGCGGCGGTGCTGGTGGCGAGTGTGCCTGTCGTGAGGGTGAGGTGGATGGAGTCGAGGGAGGAGAGGGGCAATCACGGTGGCTCGCCCTGCCTTCCTTCCTGCCGTACATACACCCACACGCATGCATCCTCCTCCCTTGCGCATTAGAATGCACGCACAGCCGCTTGCTTGCAAGTCACACGCATACCCCCACGCGCGCCCACAACCACACAGGACGCGCTGTATGCATCGGGTGGCAGTCTGGTCCTGGTGGGGGAGGTGGTGGAGTCGCTGGGGGCCGTGTGCATCCCCGCGCTGCTGCTGGTGCTGGGAGCCAACCTGGGCCGCGGGCCGGGCGTGGCGGCGGGCCGGCTGCCCGCAGCGGCGGTGGTGGCGGCGGTGGTCACACGCCTCCTGGCGGTGCCGCTGGTGTGCGGGGCGCTGCTGTGGGGGGCTTGGAGCGCGGGTGAGTGGCGGGCTGGGCTTGTGGGTTGGATTTGGGTTGTAAATTGCGGGAGCCATCACACAATCACACTCATGCGGCGTGCGGGAGCTATCAGGAGGTGTGAGAGCGTGCGGTGAGGTGCAGGGGTGGGGTGAGCCGTTCATGAAGAACGGAGTGAATAAGTCAGAATTTGAGGGGGACAGGAGCGCACGAGCACGTGTGCGTGGCGGTTGAGGGGCAGGTATGCGCAGGCTGGAGGGGCAGGCCGGGCGAAGTGGCTGAACGGGTTAGTATCGAAATGGCTGGGTCATTGGGTGGTATGTGTGTGTGTGTGTGTGTGTGTGTGTGTGTGTGTGTGTGTGTGTGTGTGTGTGTGTGTGTGTGTGTGTGTGTGTGTGTGTGTGCCTGATTCTGACGTCCGCACCTATCACAAATGGCGTTGGCAGCAACAGCAACAGGCAAGTGCCCTCGCCGTGTGGCACACGCGGCCCGGCACGCACACATCTCCGTATCTCCACCGCATCCCTCTGCGCCTCTCTCCTCCATCGCCTCCTCGCGCTCTTGCCTCGTCGCGACTTTTAAACTGCCGTGCCTTCCCACAGGCCTGCTTCCCGGCTGCGACCCGCTGTCTCTGCTGGTGATGCTGGTGATGCACACCACACCCACCGCCGTAATGGTGCACTCCATGGCCAGGTGGGGGTGGGGAGCAGGCAGGGCAGGGTGGGGAGCAGGCAGGGCAGGGTGGGGAGCAGGCAGGGCGGGGTGGGGAGCAGGCAGGGCAGGGTGGGGAGCAGGCAGGGCAGGGTGGGGAGCAGGCAGGGCAGGGTGGGGAGCAGGCAGGGCAGGGTGGGGAGCAGGCAGGGCGGGGTGGGGAGCAGGCAGGGCGGGGTGGGGAGCAGGCAGGGCAGGGTGGGGAGCAGGCAGGGCGGGGTGGGGAGCAGGCAGGGCAGGGTGGGGAGCAGGCAGGGCAGGGTGGGGAGCAGGCAGGGCGGGGTGGGGAGCAGGCAGGGCAGGGTGGGGAGCAGGCAGGGCGGGGTGGGGAGCAGGCAGGGCAGGGTGGGGAGCAGGCAGGGCAGGGTGGGGAGCAGGCAGGGCAGGGTGGGGAGCAGGCAGGGCGGGGTGGGGAGCAGGCAGGGCAGGGTGGGGAGCAGGCAGGGCGGGGTGGGGAGCAGGCAGGGCAGGGTGGGGAGCAGGCAGGGCAGGGTGGGGAGCAGGCAGGGCGGGGTGGGGAGCAGGCAGGGCAGGGTGGGGAGCAGGCAGGGCAGGGTGGGGAGCAGGCAGGGCAGGGTGGGGAGCAGGCAGGGCGGGGTGGGGAGCAGGCGTGGCTCCTGAGCCGATGAGGGGCAAGCAAGGGGAAGAGAGGATTGGATAACGGAAAGGGAAGTGGGTCTGGACCCGCGGAACGACTGGTTGTGTGACGGAAACGGTTGCCCCACATTGAATGCAAATGAAAGACGCGGGAGGGAAGGGGCGGGAAGGGGCGGGAAGGGAAGGGGGAGGAAGCAAGGGAATCTAGTCAGCCACTGGGAAGTGGGACCGTATTGCATGGGTGGCTACACTCTCCCTGGCGTTCGGAATCTATTTGTGAGGCGCGGAAACGTAAACCCCATCCCTCGATCTGTTTCACACTGTTCACACACAGCATCTTCAATAACGCTGAGGACGAGGTGGCTGTGCTGCTGTTCTGGCAGTACCTGGCGAGCCTGATCACACTTCCGCTCGCCATAAGCTGGGTGCTCAAGATGCTCACGCCCGTGGCGGCGGCGCCGGGGGCGTGGAGCGGTTCGGCAGGAGCGGCAGCAGCTGCCGGAGCAGTGGCGGCGGCGGCCGCGGCCGCGGCAGGATGACGGGAGGCCGGGATGGGAAGCTGCTGGATGGGGGGCAAGGGCTTCACGTACGCAGGATCCACACAAATGGGCTGCAAGGAGGAAGGTATGTGTGTGTCGGGTTCAGGGGGTGGAGGCATGGAGGAGCCTTGGGAAAGGGCGGGTGAGTTCCGCTGTGGTCGGTAGATACTAGATAGTCAGTTCCTCAGGGTTCCTTTTATAGTTTCCTAAGGGCTCCTCATCATGCATGTCTGTCATGACGATCTGGGGGGCTATAACCGACCGTCAGTGCACCGATGTCGTATGCCAGCATGCGTGCATCGGCAGCACAAGATTAATTATTATGTGAGCCGTACCTAGGTGACGTGTATATTTAAGTGAGGGCAACTGCTGTGTCGCGGGTTAGCGGGCTACGACATGCCAGTATTCCAGCGTTTTCGGCGTGCCAATCTGCCAAGTGTGATTGTATGTGTGGGGAGGATGGGAGCTGACGTGTGCGTTTCCCCTCTTGACGCGAACACGCATACATGCACGTGGGACGCATATCTGTATGTTGGCGCTCACAGCGGCAGCGATGTTGCGTAACCGAGGCATTTTTGGCTGCTGGGAACTGGGGCGGGGCGCGCAGGCCGCGCATGTCGTGGCCGTGGTAACCGAATGGCGAGAACCCGCGTGGAAGGGCTGACCGGTTTCACCGGTGCCTGTTCGGGCGGCTCGCGAATGAACCGATAACATAACATCGCGTGATAAGTTGGGCCGAAAAGTCTGTGCGCCGTAATTACATACTGCATGCATGCACTAGCGAAGTATTGCCAGCCAGACGCAGCCAGTCACCCACACGGCGGTCCAGGATAGAAGTCCACACCCAACAACCACGCAGCCACTAGTCGTCGTGCCACCTGCGTGACCCGGCTGTTGACATAGTTGTAGTAGTCTTGATGTTGGAGAAGCATAGCAGCGAGGAATGGCGGGGTCGCTCGGGCTTCGGCTTGCGGCTTTTGCACGCGCGACTTGGCACGTCCGCGCCCCAGCTTGCATTACTCAGTTCAGCATTCATGTACTTGATCGTTGCAGTGGCAGAAGTGCATGGGGCACGACTGCTTCATGGCGCCGAGGGCCCAAGCTGGTGAGCAATTTCGCCAAGACGTCGCACTCTGGCGCGCCTGAATTAATTGAATGAATAAGTACGTGATAGAATATTCAACGGCAACATTTAATCAATTCTGTTGAAGCGTTCGCGGGGCAGCAGTTGGTGCTTGTCGTCCATGTTGTGTAAGGTTTAATAATGCGCGAATTAGTTTCTGCCATATTCATCTCCACTCACGTCCACACACACGCGCGCTGTGGGGTCGGTTACAGCTGTCTCGCTTTAGCCCGCAAGATAGCTGTGGCTTGTACTTCCATATTTATGCGCGTATGCTGTACCTAGGAAGCGTAGTGGAGTCTAAGGATGACACACGCTAAAATCGGAACTGGCGCAATGCCGGCACTGGCCAGCGGTCGTCCACACCACCAGACTTGGACCTGGGTGACCTTGCTAGCGCCCATGTGCCCGACTCGCTTCAAACGGGGTGCCTTGACCAGGTTTAGTCCCACGCGTCACGGTGTGCATATGCCTGTGCGTGTGGGTTCCAGCAGCAGGTAGGCATACCGTACACCCATGGTCACATGATGACACGCATCATCCCGCCCGCACGAACACGCACACTCGGCGATACGGCATGCTCGTTCCCCCTGCTGTGGCCCTTTCTTGGACCAGGCCCTGTCTCGGACTCAACAATTCACGAGCGGATCTAGCTGCGCAGACATCTTTAAGGCAAGGTGGAAGCGGCAGTACCAGTACCAGTAGTGGCGGCAGTAGCAGGGAGCTAATCGGTCAGGGCCCCGCGCCGTCGCCGCCAGCACCAGCAACCGTCACTTCTATCCCCATCGCAGCTCCACTGGTGCTCCGAGCGGAATGGCAACTTGCATACAGCAGCACGCCACCGCCGCCCGCAGTAGTGGGGTCGAGAGGCGGCAGCGGCAACAGCGGCAGTAACAGCGACAGCCAGCACACATGGCAAACAACGGCCGTCAACTTTGCTCTGGCGGTGGAATGGCGAGGCAACGGCCTAGAATTTAGCATTTCATCAGACCTACGTAATACAGTTCGGGGCAGCGTTTGGGCGCCTTCGGTAACGACAACAACTGCGGTACAGCACGCAGGTGTGTACGGCGGATTACACGCGCACACACCGTGACACTGCATGCATTGTAGTTCTTTCCTAGTGTTCTTGTGTTGCCCGCCCCTTGAAATAAGATCTCTGTTCATGGACCAAACGCACGCACGCAGTCTTCTGGCCGCCCGGGCGAATTCCTTCGGATACCTCCACCGTCTTCCGGGTGTGCCTTCGTAGCGGCAGCAGTACCGCCAGCCGCAGTAGTGGAGCCGACGGCACCAGCAGTAGTAGTGGCCCGGCCGGCGGCGCGGACGCGAGTGGTGCCGTGCCCTCTCTGCGTGTGAGGCTTGTGGTGCTGCGTGGGGGTGTGTCAGTGGCGGCCGCCACCCGCCTCTTCAATGCCACCGCCATGGCGGCGCTGATGCAGCCGTCACCTCCTGCTGCCGCTGGCACCACGGCGGCGCCGGTGGCGGCGGCGCAGCAGGACACGGCGGCGGCGGCGCAGCAGGACACGGTGGCAGCGTGCACTGCCACGTCAGTGGGCCTCATCACAACCTTTCCCTGGGCCCCGGCGCTGCCGCCCCCCTCCCCTTACGCTTCCTCCGCAAGCGGTACTGGAACCCCTGCGGCACGCACCGGCGCCGCTTCGCTGGCTGCGGCGGCGGCGGCAGCAGCGGCACTTCGCGGGAACAGTGGTGGGAGCAACACGGCAGCGGGCGAGGGCTCGACGCCACTGACCTTTCCCGAGGAGCAGCAGCACAGTGGAGCAGGGCCGGATCCAGAGGCCGTCGGGGACACGCGTACTGGAGGTGAGCACAGCAGCAGCTGGTTAGTTCCATACATGTTGCGTACGCCTGCTGGCCTGGCCTGGAGTAGCTAGTAACCTCTGCATGCATAGTAACAGTAAGATGCATAAACTCACAACTGCTGCCACGTGCCATGCGTGTGCTGGGTGTACGGACAGCAGGTGTCGAGGGCGCCCTCGCTATTCTCAACAACACCAGCAGCCGCCGCGGCGGCGTCCAAAGCCTGGATGGCTTTGTTTCAGCAAATCGTACGGCAACAGCTGCAGCTGCGGAGGCTGCTGCTGCATGGCGGGACGAGGTGGCCGCCCGCAAGTATTGGGTCGTGTTGTCCGTCCTGGCGTCCATTGCCGCTGTGGGTATGGCGGTGGTGGCCATTGCCCTGGGAAGCAGGCTATGGCGGCGGTGGCCCAAAGCAAGGGTAGCCGTAGACCAGCCGCCGCCAGGACCAGCAGCGGTATTAACGAACCAGACTGCAACCGCCGGTCATGCCCCTGCTACTGCGGCTCCTGTCAGTACTGCTGACGTTGCTGCGAGGGTTGGTATAGCCCCAGTTCATGCAGGGGGTGGTGCTGCTGTTGAGGGCGATGCGCCTGCTACAGCCACTGTGCGCAGCAGCACTTCATCAGGCGAGGGGGTTCTCGTGTCCACACATGCCGCGGCGCCAGCTAGCGGCGCACGTGGTGGCTGTGGCCCGCCCAGTACCGGGGGGGGATACCCCAAGCGGTTACACGCAAGCATGCCGCTGTTCTAATGCTGGTATTCACTAATGTTTCTAAGTTTCAAGCGGCTGCGGCGGCTGCGCGGCAAGTTTGTCTATACTGTGTTTGTCCGCCTTAAGATGGAAGGGAATAAGGGTGGCACGTATTAGCAAGCACGGGAAGCGGCTGGGAAAGGCAAATAGCTTAAACGGCTCGTCTTGCAAACTTGCACGCACGGGGCTGGGGCTAGGGCTTTGCGCGTACATAATCATGTGTTCATTTGCGTGGGTGCTACGAGAAGTCGAGAACCAAACTGATGAGTGAACGTATGTGGGGACTGCACCACAAGCATCGGGTAGGAGCGAGCGCACACATTACCGGGTATGGAGCGAGCGCACACATTAAAATTTGGAGTGATGCACTTTCATAACTGCATGAAGCGGCATGAGGCGGCATGACACGCACACACGTGACACGATGGCCAAGCCCGGCACGCCACACGGTGGTAGATGTACTGGTATGTATTCCATGACTTTACACACAGACCTTATGCACACAGATGACAGGTGCATATGACCTTACCATTGTGGAGGTGCACGCATTGAGATTTAGCCAGCATTTATTCCAGCATAGTACTGATCGATAACGAAGATGAACTGCAATTGCGTATTAGAGAAGGCACGATGCCGTCCGTGCAGCTTACGATAATCTCAGCACATTCCGATGTGTGGTGTTTGGTGTGTGTCGTGAAGGAAGGGAGAGGGTTGACACGGTGTTTGCCCAGTGCGCAAGCAAGCCTTCGCGTCGCAGTCTGTATACTCCGGGTGCCCCCTTTTGATTGCCGCGAGGGCACGCTAGGTTTAAACGGGGTTTCGAGGTGGCAAAGGAGCCCCAAAGACGGTACTTAGACGTTCATGTTGTTCCCCTCACCGGGTGACCATTTGTTTCAGAGATCCCATCAAGGGAAGGAACATGTCTGCAGGGCGGTGCCGTGCAGTGTGACGCTCTGTGGGGATGGTCTTTTCAGGTCGTGATGAACGGGCACAAGCGACCTGCATCACTGCAGACTGGCGGCGGCGGCGGCGGCGGCGGCGGCGGCGGCGGCAGCGGCGGCGGCGCGTGCGCGCATCCTGGTAGCGGAGGGGGCGGGAAAGGCCACGTGGAGGAGGAGAGCGCAGCGCCGCCCAAGAAGCGGCGCAAGCGCGCAGGCTGAGGAGCCGGCTGGTGTCTAGGTAGCGGTCCGCGGTGGGGCTGGCAGAGCATGCGTAGCGGCATGACAAGTAGTGCGGCTGTTGACAACTGTGCTGCGTCGGGCTGCGGTTGGCTCTGCCTGGCATCGCGATTGCTAGGCACCAGGTTTGGCTATGTGCCTGTGGAAACCGACCCCGGCTATGTCCGGGCGATGAGGTTGTTCGGCCTCTTGTAACCAATGCAATCTAGGCATTGCGCAGGTTCTGCCACAGCGCCCGTCAGCATGAAGCCTACTCAATGCATAGCTGGGGACCCGTCTGTCACCGCACCACGTCTATTGTCTCGAAATACAATTCCTCCTGGCGCAAGCTCCACCAAAACCACAACCGTGTCCACCAGGCCTCCATCCTGCCTCCTTGATGTCTTTCAACAGTACGTTTGTGGCGCAGTACCGCCATCCAGTAAAGCGTGCGCCTCTCCACACAGCAGGCCTTGTCATAAAGAAAGCCGCATTCAGTGTTCATTGCGCTGCCGTTGTCGCACCCTTCGCCCACAAAACATGTTCACACGCTCAGCATTTCATATAACGCTCCAGGGCGCACAGCCGACGGCCAGTCAGCACCACAGCTGCCCTCGCTCCGAACCGTTGGGGCGAGCGAGATTGAGAATGTGGATACCCCTAAGATAGGTGGCAGCACACCCAGGTGACCCAGCCGCATAGCCGCGCATTACATCGGCAGCATCTTCGACTGAGTGCGGCTGTGCTGCTTTCCTAGCCCAAGGAGACCATGCGCTACATTTGCATTAATATCCATTTGTATCGTCATGCATGCGCATCCCGCCGCAGGATGTAATTGTTCTCACCAACAAATAGCCCAAACTAGCTGACCCGCTCGTTCGCCGCAGCCCTCTGCACACGGTACCCCCTTCCATTCAGTTCCTGATGCAGCGACGCCATGCACCGGGCAGGCCCGGAAACGAGACACGTGTGCACGTGTGAGCGCCCTACGGCTCCAGAGCGCCTACACCACACAGCGCAAGACTGTAACGGCCGCCCAGTTCAACTCGTCTGTCGTCTCGTCATAGGACAGCGCAACACACCAAGCGCACGTACTAGTGCAAGAAATCCCAACGTTACGGTATATAGCACACAAGATACGACGGCGTCAAAAGCCACCGGCTAGTCGAGTCAAAAGCGTAATCAATGTGTGGCCCACAGCAGGCATCAAGACGGAGTCCTGGCAATACTACGACTGCATCCACCGTTCGTTTTCATTCGTTTTGAGGAGCTGGACACGAAAGTCTTTTCCCTTGCAAGGGAGAAGTGGGCTGCGCCCACTATTCACCCGTCTGAGGCCGCCGAAGGTTTCGAAACTACCTCACCTCCCGGACATAGCCGGATCGTTTCGTACAGACACCGCCCGCCATGTGTCCAGCCGCGTTCCACTGTCAAGTACAAGCATAACTGCACAAGCAGGCCGCAACAAAACAGCAATGAATCCGCCACACACCGTACCTCTTTGTGCTCGCCAGCAACGACCGCAAACCAGACAGGAGCTGGAAAGTGTTAAACGTAAGCGTCATTACTTCGCTTAATGAAGCGCATACATCGATTCTTTACTTGCTCATGTGTAGGTGTAGGTCAGGTGGCCCTCTGTGCCATCGTACTCCTCATCCTGCTCCTCCTCATCCCCGCCGCCCTCGAAGGCAGGACACGGCCTCCGCGTGAGGCGGTGCCGAGGCACGTAGTCCTGTTCCTCCTCCTCCGCATTGTCCCAACATGCCGTAGAGCTGTCCCGTAATCCCACCTGCCCTGCAAAGCCCCCGCCTGCGGGCCGCTGCCGCAGCAGCCCGCCCGACTCCTCCCCCTCCCCCCGCTCGTCAATGGCGGCCGCCACACGGTGCGACGTCAGCAGCAGGCCTGTGTCCTGCGGCGCTTGGGGCCCGCCACGCGGACGGCCCGCGCACCACGACCGCGTCCGCCCCATGCCCCGCGGCACGGAGCCCTGCACCGGTGCCAGGCCGAGCGGCGACGCCTGCTGATGAGGTCCCTGCAGTGCCCCGCCGGTGCTGCAGCCGCCGGCGTGATGAACGCCACCGCTGCCGGCGCGCCGCCCCGGCCGCTGTCCGCCGCCGCCGCCGTTGTTGTCGCCATCGTAGCTGCACCGCCGGCTGGATGCACTGTCGCATTCGGCCGTCGTTGCGCCGTGGCTGTGGGCCGAGGAGTTGGAGGCGCGCAACAGGCCGAGCAGCGCCTGCAGCTGCGGCATGTGCTGGCTGGAGAAGGAGCTCGGGTGGCGCTGGTGATGGGTACGCGCCCGCGGCGCCGGCGAGGCGCTGGCGAAAGGTCGCTGCCGGGTCGCGGCGTGTGGCTGCGGCGACGCGACCCTTGCCGTCGCCGACGCCGGCTCGGTGTCGACCCCACCGCCCGCGCCGAAGCAGGCGTACAGGTCGCTCTGCGCCTGTGCCGGCGTGGTAGTGCCTTGCAGCTGGCCTGCTGTGGAGGGGTGAGCTGGCCGCTGCGGTTCAGCGCCGCAGCCGGACTCGCTTTGCTCCTGCAGCTCGTGAATAAGCTCCATCAGCTGCAGCTCAGCATTGCTGAAATCCAGCTGCGAGGATAACAAGCACACGCGTTTGTAGTTTTTTTCGGTGACAAATGTCTTGTCGCGGGGTAGTCATGCCCTCAAGCTGTCTAGTCCGTATATACGAATTTCCGCCTACCCATTCAACTTTGCTCGGTGGTTACCTCAGGCAAGCTTCCTGCGACGGTTGCCGGTGGTGCATGCAAGATGAAGCTGGGCTGGCGCAGGCGCCCCACGCGAGCATGGCGGTGCGGGCGTGACGATCCTAAACTTCGCGCCCGATATGACCGGCCATCTGCATCTCCGTCAGGCCCGTTGCCGTGGGCTGGCGACCATTGTACTGCAGCTGCGTCGGCGACCGCCCTGGGCGCACTCATCGCTGCCTTGCCGTCGGACCGCTGCACCAGCACGGATGCTGCTCGGGCGCCGCTGGCGGCGCCTGCCCCGCCGGCGGACGTATGCGGGACTGAAGAGGGCACCAAGGTGGAGGAGGGCGCGGACCGCGCTTGGATGCCGGCGTTGACGCCATGCACTGCGTCGCCAGCTGGGCTGCTGGCCGCGCTGTGTGCTGACGGCGGCGGTGACGAGGGCGCTGCGCTGTCCGCCAGTGACAGGTCCGCAATCCAGGAATCAAGAATCGCCTCGTCACGTGACAAGCCGGTGTGCTGGGGCTGGGGCTGGGGCTGGGGCTGGGGCTGGGGCTGGGGCTGGGGCTGGGGCTGGGGCTGGGGCTGGGGCTGGTGCTGGGGTCGGGGCCGCGGGCTGGAATGCAGCGGCGGCCGAATGTTTGAGTGTGCTGGGCCGAGCCTGGCACCGCCGGCCCCGGTAGCGGCCACAGCGCGAGGCTCCCGCTCGTCATCCAAGAAGCCCTCCACGCCCTCCCCCAGCGACGTGGCTGGCGCATCATCCGCCACCGGCAGCAACATGCTGCCGAAGCCGCCGCGCTCCGTGCCGGCCGTCGCCCCTTCCCCCGCCGTCTCTTCATGGTCTGAGTGCTGCTGCTGGCGGGTGCTGTGGAGCTGGACGCCAAGACGCGAGCCTAGCAGCACCGACTCCGATTTGTGCAGCACCTCCGAATCGGGCAAGGCGGCCTCATCGGCGATAGGCGTGCTTCCTGGATTGGACGTGTCCGGATCCGTCCAACGCCGCGCGGCGCGGGGACCAGAGTCGCTGTGGCCGCCGGCCGCGCGGCCTCCAGCGGCGCGCGGCGGCGGCTGTGCAGGGCGGCTGCCGAGAATGGACGCCAACGCCACTTGCAGAGCAGCCGGGAGTTGCAGGTGCTGGCTTTGGCTTTGGCTTTGGCTGTGGGCGAGAGCGCCGTTGTGGTAGTCTGGGTCGTTGGAGGCTGAGGCTGCTGCCAGTAGCGACATGAGGTGGGAGGCGGTGGGGGCGCTGACGCGAGATACAAGGAACGTCTGCGTGCAGCGACACACCGAAGGCGAGAGGTGGAGGCGTGGCGCGGAGGGCCGGATTGTCAGCGCGCGGCCAGTCGGCGCCTCACCAGGCATGGATGAACATGCGCACTCGACGCCATCACACGCACCCCAGGGCCTCCCGCCTCATTGCCTTCTCCCCATTGCCCCTGCCGCTGACCCGGTCCGCAAGGTAGGCCCATTGACCACTGCAGCCATTCACCAGCTTCGTCCCCAAGACCCCGATGCCGGACCCTGATGCCGGACCCGCCCCGCCCCAGCCCTCCCACCTCCCAAACCCTCCCCTACCTCCATCAGTCCTTTGCCCTTGACCGCGATCTCCCCGCGCTCCGTCAGGAGGTACTGCGAGGGGTCGCGCAGCAGCGCCCGAGAGGCTCCCGACATGTGCACACTGCCTGGCACGCCGTGGCTCTCCATGCGGGAGGCCCTGTGCGTGGCGGGGGTGGGAGGTGGTCCTTCATTCCAATCCCAAAATAAGCCTGGTGGGTTTGGCTCGGATGATGGGGAGCCGTTTTGGTGTCAGCGGTACCGCAGCAATAGGCAAGTGAAGCGTAGAGTTTTTCATAACGCAGCTGACACTCACGTGTTCACTGGAGTTAGCGAGGTGACGTGGGGTGGCCGTGTGGAGCGGCAGGGGTTGGCAAGCGAGGTTGGCGGGGAGAGCGGCAATTGCGGGTTTTAGTCAGTTTGTGCGCGTGCGTGTGTGCGTTTGCACATACACCGCGTTGTGGCATGTTTAGCGCCAGGCAGGGTTGTATCGTACGGCCCCCGGTGTAAGCGCCAACAACCCATAGGACCCCAGCCTCACCCGTGTCGCCGAAAAGCGTGAAGCGCGGCATGCGCCGCCCCACCACGCCGCCCACCACGCTGCCCGAGTGGACGCCGATGCGGATCTCGATGGGCTGGCCGCGGTTGGTGCGAACACGACTGGGCGCAGGCGGGTGAGTTTGGCGTGGGTAGCGGAAAGGGAGGGACGGCAGGGGACGGGAACAGAGGGGGATGCAGTCAATTGTGCGGTGGCGCCGGAGAATGCAACCAAGCATGGCGGGCAGGGGAGAAGTGCGGCTGAGGCAGGCGTCGACCCAGATCGGTACCGTCGCTCGGCCTGCCGTGCCGTGCCGCTGCATAGTGCTAGAAGTAGAAGCCCCCACGTCCAATGTTTCTCCGCGGATTCACGGGTCCATGTCACAACAGCCATGTATGTGCGCGACCCACCCACCTGCACACGCGGTGCATGTCCAGAGCAAAGTCCAGCATGACATCCACATGGTCATGACAGGGCTTGGTCACGTTGGCAACCAGCATGTAGGCGTCTGAGTTGGAGGAGAGGAAGAGAGGGCGAAGATGTTCAGGCAGTTCAGGCAGGATGGGTTGGTTGGGTAATGGTAGTCTAAATAAACAAGGCGCCGTGTTGCACAGACTCTAGGCAGATGAAACGTATTTGATGAAACAAAGAAGGCGGTAGAAGCAGATACGCGCGACGAGGCGGCCCACAGACGATACTAAGGCGCAAGCATACTGAACGTGGCGCGTGCAAATGTCACCACACCGGCAAGCACACAGGAGCCTCTGGCACACACCACAGGGCTGCACGCACCTCCGATGGTCTCCACCTTGTACAGCGACTGATACTTCTCCAACTCAAGCAGGGAGTCAAACTCAATGTCTGCAAATAAGCAGGTGTTAAGATGGGTAATCTTGGATTAGGCATTAGAGCCTTGCAACATATAGCATATCAATTGCCAGACACAAAGTCATACATTGCACACTGTCGAACGCCCTCACGAAGCCCCATCCGGCTTACACAGCGCATCCAGCATCCGGCAGACCTGAGTGCAGCATGGGAGTGCAGCGGATGATCAGGTTGGTTCAAACGTCAGTACATTTGGCGTTGTGGGCGGTAGCGCATTGCTCGTCATGGACTCACGGCACCAACACACACAACAGCAGCAGGCGGGTCTCACAACGCTGCGCGGAAGACGCTTACCTCCATCGCCGTACTCCCCGCCGCAATGGTTGTGAAGCCTGCAGCAACAAGGAGCGGCGCGAGATTACACGCCATCACTTCTCTGTACTGCCCACACGCTATTTCATGACACTTTCCGTGCCTGGACACTTCTCTCTCTTCCTGCAGGCGGAGCGCTCAGCGCTGGAGAGCCATGCCAGCATCTCCAATACCGACAGCTCACCGACAACGTCGGAGAAGAGGATGGTGGCTTCCGGGTACGTCTCTGCCTCCGCGCGCTCCCCGCGTCGCAGCGTGTCCGCAACGTGCGGTGGGATCATCTGGTACAGCAACGCGTCACTGCGCCGCCGCTCCTCCTGCATCATGCAGGACAAAACGCTGGCAAGGTCAATGAACAACAGCCCTGAGATTGGAGCGCCACCTCCAACAACACGTAGCCTAAACATATGTGTGCCATTGTTGTCCCACTTATCCTCCTCTCCTATACAGCGATGCCCCGGATACCCGTGCCCGGCGCCGCTGTGGCTGACTCGCCCCACAACCCCCAGCCAATGCCAGCCACCCCCGGCACCCGCGCACGCGGACCCGCTGCATACACGCCACGCCACGCCACGCCACAACCCCCAGTACCCAGTACCCACCTCCAGCTGCAGGCTGAGTCGCTCGAAGGTGTCCTTGAGCGCGGCCTCGGCCGTGTGCTGCTCGGCCATCAGCACCATCTCGCGACTGTTGTCGAACAGCGGCAGATCACTCACGAACAGCCCGTACGTCTGGGTTTGGGGAGACGGGGGGAGAGGAGGGGTTGTAAGTACCAGCCCGAACTAAGCCAAACAAAGCAAAACTAGCGGAGCACAGGCAAAAGGTGTTAGTTGCAAGCGATGATTCTCTTGGGAGGGGGCCGAGGCGTCGTGGAGCAGCAGGGAGGGCGGGAGGGATGGAGCCGTCTATGAAAGAAGGGGCGAGTCTTCCAAAAGGTTGTAGCACGATGTCACAAGGGAACAGCGGTTACAGGAGGCGCACAAGTTGTGCATTGAAGGGGGGGGGGGTCCAGCAACATTGCCAAGGTTGGTGTTTGGTGCTGCTCGTGTTCAGCGCCGTTGGGGGCTTGTAGTTATGATCCTCACGGTTGGGGCATGCCGGAAGCGAGGCAGCCCACGGCCACCACCTACTACCGTCGCCGTACACCCCACGCACAACACACAAGACACTTTGACAATGCCCGCAGCTTACCCGCAGCTCATCCACACTGCCTATGCGCGGCGTGCCCAGGAACAGCATCACCGGCTCCTGCTGCTGCGCCACCGGCTGCGACATCGCCAGCGTCGGCAGCGATGGACACGAGCCGCCGCCCCACACGCCCTTGCTCTGCATATACGCCATCGGCGACGAAGCCACAGCCGCCGTCGCGCCCGCTGCCGTGGCCTCATCCACCTCACCGGTCGCGATGTGCGACTGCTGATTGTACGAGGGCTGTCCTTCTGCCTCCGCGCCCCCTAGGCCCTGAGGCTCCAAACGCTCCCTTTCCTCAGTAGCAGCAGCGCTTGCCACACGCCCTGCATCCGCCGCCCCCGGCCTGGCATGACCCTGCGGCTGCTGGTGCGGGTTCCAGGCAGGCGGGTGCGGCAAGCTGCTGGCAGGCGCAGCTGTGCCGTGTCCAAGCGCCGCGTGGAAGGGGCACCTGGGCATTGCACCGGATGTGGGCGCGGCGACCGCGGCCGGAGCCGGAGCCGGAGCCGGGCTGTCGAGTGGCAGCTGCGGATGCGTCCTCCTCCCGGCGGTGGCAGGCGCGGGCGTGGCCCCCGGAATTGGAGCGGATGTTGTGAGCGGCGTTTGCACCGGAGGGGCTCCCAAGAGGTACGGGCGGCCGCCTGCAGCATGGGTGCAGCAGGACCTGTCTGCAACTCGAATGGGAGAGTGCCATACATGGCTGTGGGTTTCATGCCGTGTGCGCATGCACCACCATGTCACATCCGCCCCAACACGCAATCACCCCACCGGACAGGCCCCAGCACTCACCCTCCAGACCCGCCGTTATGACAGGGCCCAGCACTCACCCTCCAGACCCGCCGCTGTGCTGGTCGCCGCGCTGCACAGCCCCCGCTCGGCCTTTGGCACAGACATGGGCTGCATCTGCCCCTTGATCTCCATCCCGTTAAGCCGGCTCCGCAGGATGAAGGTCGAGTCCGTGCGCTCCGTCTGTATCGTCGCACCCACCCACCCACCCACACACATACCCGTCAGTGAGTTGGCATCCAGACGCTACGCGTCAGCACACCCTCGATACATTTGGCTGTTAACGTGTTGCCCTGAAACCACGACCCACTGAAAAGCGGCAGTTGGCCGCGGCCGCGATCTTACAATGCGATCGAAATTCATGTCGACGTAGGGATGCCGTATCTGCGCGGCACATTTCAGTTCAGGGGTACCGTATGCTCCTGATCAGCTCGAGTCCTTGCGGCAACATTCCGCGCATGCTCGCCACTCAAGCCGTCATGCGCAACCCGGATGTGTGCACAGTCCCTACTGGCTGCCGCTGTGTTTGCGTGCTGGCATGCCCAGCTTTCCTCCTGGCGCCTGCCGTGCGACCCTTCCCAGTGCCGCCCCAACAGCGCCTCTTACCGAGAAGAAGTCGGACAGGAGGCGCCCAGGCTTCATTCCTGGGTACATGCGGGACAGGGCTCGCCCCACCTGGACGACACGCGATGTAAGGGGGCGTACCGGGGTGCCTTCGGGTGTTGGGATGTGCGACCTAGATGGAAGCTGGCATCCATGCCATGCGCTGGCTTGTCCGCTTGCCTAGTGTATGCTCCCCAGGCGTACTGCAAGCCCACCACGTATGCCCCAGCGTCCGGACGCACCTGCAACAGCCTGCAGGAGCTGTCTAGGACCATGTGGAACGGGAACAGCGAAAACCTGCGCACACTCGGTGCGGTGGAGGGAGGAACGCGCGCGGCGCTGTGAGAGTGCCGCCCGCTACGGCATCGACCGTGTCTCCGCCCTTGGAGCGGTCCCATTGCACGCGCGTATCAAAACCTGCTTCCCGCCCTCTATTCCGCTCCCACGCCCACACCCACACCCACGCCCACGCCCACGCCCACGCCCACGCCCACGCCCACGCCCACATCCACGCCCACGCAAGTCCCCTCTCACAGGCTGGGCGGGTCGATGCCCAGGCGGCACGTGTGCGCCGCGCTGTGCTGCTCCAACACCGACGGCTCTGGCTCAGGGAAGCGCACCAACAGCCGGTCGTGGTCGCACGGCTCGCTGCCGTCCGAGCCGTCGCTGCGCAGTCCGATGATGCTGACGGTCACCTCCTTGCCGTACAGTGTCCGGGCGGCGCCGCGCAACAGGCCCACCGCGAAGCGCGTGAGGCCGGGCCGCGTGGAGGCGTAGCGGAACACCAGCGAGTCGGGCGTGACCTGGGGAGCGAGGGCGTGGCATGGGCGCGTGGAGTGGGAGGAAACGGGGCAGTGGGAGGGGTTCGTGGCGTGTCAAACCACAGGCCAGGTGGGCCTCGGGCGCTGGGATGGGGGGAACGGGGAACGGGCCGTGCCGCGACCTGCGCCACTTACCTCGCTGACGTTGAAGGCGGGCGGCTGCAGTTCCTTGAAGGTCATGGACCTGTGTGGCACACGCGGTGGACATGAGCACGGATGTGTGCTTCCACAACAACTTCTTCCAGAACGACAACTGCCATCAGCCCTCATCACAGCCCCGTCTTAGCAATGACATTGTGGGCCTGCAGCAGGCTCACAGGTGCAGGTGGTAGACGTTGAGGTTCTGGAGGAACTCCACCAGGTTGCCGCCCATGCAGCGCAGCAGGCGGTCGTAGCCCTGCCATGAGGAAACGATTCATTTTCAGCCGACATCGGCGATTCAGCTTCATTACAGGTGGACAATGCATAAGACAAACGCCGCCGCTGCGCATTTTGCTCTACACAATGCGCCGCACACAGCCCGCAGTCCATTGCCATAGCGCCCTGCCACACCATCTCCTCAACTTACCATCTTCTGGATGAAACTGGTGTTGAAGTGGTAGCCTGCCGCCTCCAGTACATCATCCAGGTCCATTCCGTGCTGCTCTGCCACCGTAGCAAGGATCCTGCCGTCCACAGCACGACAAACAAGACTGCTTGAGCCAGCACCAGCACGTATACTGGTGGCCTCACTTGGCCACCCTTCCACCCGCCCGCTGTGAGCACGCGCACAGTCCCCGCACTTACGAGACGCTGACGGCGTCGGCATAGGGGCAGCTGGACACGAAGCCATGGTCCACCCCGGCCGCCTGCACCACCGCCGCCCACGCGGCCTCCCCCCATGTGTCAGTCACGAAGGACTTGATGCCGTTGTTGATGAGACCTGTTGATGAGCACGCAGGTCGAAATCGTGGCCGGCCACCATGATCGACAGCCAAGACTGAGACTGAGAGGCAGGCAGGACCCGCGGCCAGCATCGAACGCAGGTGTAGAAGTATGCTGAAGGGTGCGGTTAGGCCACTGACACGACTGTCCCGACCATACGGCCATCTTAAGTATAACCTTACATGATGTCATTAGCGACAAATACAGTGACAGGCTCACACGCGTGACTGAACGTGGGACCCCGGCGGTGTAGTCATTTGCCACCGGACTTGGAGCCAGCATCTCCGCACATCCCCACTAAGATGTCATAACTTACCAAGCATTGATGTGGTTGGCCCGGACGCCCTGAGCTGAACGCAGCGTTCTTCAGGCTCTTCCGCGACCAAGCCCTGGGGTCCTCACCCACCCCTGCTACTTCGGCATCCTGACGTGAGCAAATCCTTTATAAAGTTACGAGCCTGGACAGCGGACAACTGGAACCTTGAAGGCTTGAACGCACTGCTGGAAAGGCAACACTTCCCTTAAGTCAGTGACAGTCGCTGCATGTAACTGTATAGTATCATTAATGTAGAGCGTTACAAGCCGTGCAAACTTGGTCGCTGAATTATGATGGGGCAACCGATCCGGCGACTCGGCTCGCGCATATATACAGCACCCGCGACCAGATCAAAAAGAGCCGGTTACATATCATGCACGCGCAGGAGGTCAATGTGCAGCCGGCGGGAGTTTTGCCCCCAGGCTGACCCTTGGGTACCCCGGCACCCACGCCCGGCGTTGGCTGGCCTGGCGATGACTTCCCACGCACCTTGTCGAAACAGGCGCTGATGCAAGGACGAAGTTAGGACTTGCTGGTTCCCCGTGCAGATCCGGGTGCGATGAAAGCCCGAGTGGCTGCACGGGTGCGAGAAACTCTCGTGCCTGAAACCCTCAATGAGGGGTGACCTGGTCTTGCCGCCCCACTTGACATAGTCCTAATTCTTTTACGCGCATTATGTCGGTATAGAGAGTTACGCTTAGCTCAACCTAGTTTTCGCCAGTGTCACAGTGCTATTTTTCGGCTCACCAGTGGCATAGTTTGGATAGAGTATGTTCAATCCTATATTATAATATGGGTTTAAGCCAGTGACAGGCGGGAGCAAACAGGGTGTTTAAGCCGGGGGCGAAACATGCCCCACCGACGCCTTCGTGGAGTTGGGGCTGAGGAAGAGCAAGGAGGATGCACACGCATAAAGCAAGAAGCCATGGTAGGCAAGCACTCTTTCTGCTGAGGCTGATAGCTGCGAACGCAATTGCGTCGCACTCACAGCTATAGTTACCGGGTGCTGCCCGTCCGCCGTCGTGGGTTGTACCTCCTCTTACAGTGTAACATAAAACAATTGGCTTTCGCGGCCCAAGTGTACGAACCAAACCGTCTCGCCCGTCCGCTCCCGGTTGCGCAGGGGGTACTACGGATTGTCAAGCGGTATCCGTCGACGCTGCTGCTCCCCTTGGCTGTTCTTGGACTAGTGCTGGGCATCGGGGTATGGGAGGCGCTGCGCGTGGGACAGCTGGACCAGCAGCATGAACAGGTGGGGCCAGGGGTCCTCTGTGTGGAAAGCTTGATGTCGCACGCCAGGCCATAAGAGTTAAAGCTCCAGCAACATAACGTGCAGTATGTAGGGCGGGGGAGAATGGGGAGAAAGACCTTTTAAGGGCTGAATGCGAGGGACTGTTCGGAGCGGGAGCTAGCCACGCTGACCAACGGCTTCTGCCCGCGGCCTACAGGAGCGCGCACAGAGCCTGGCGCTTGACTTGGCTGTGTGGTACAAGAGCAGGTGTGGTTTCTTAGTTATGTGTGCGATCATGCTGTAAGCTCACTAGCATTGTGACTTCTGCGTGCCTTGTGTAAGACTGTGTCGTCACTGCACATCCCAACGTTGCAGACTCACGGGCCCCAACAGCCCTGTGAGTCTCGCGGCTGCCGCGGTGCAAAGTACGCCGCAATGGGCGGCGCTGAATGCGACGCTGCAGACGCTGGGGCCGATCATTGCGGCTCAGCAGGTGTGTGGTGTATGTGGTGGGTGAGAGGGTACCGGCAACTCGTAGGAGGATGCGCGAAGGGCCTTCGTGAAACGCCAGCAATATACATGACTGCAAGACTGCAAGAAACCCATGCAGCACCATGGGCCAGCCACATGGGCCCGCCAGACGGGCCAGCCACACGGGCCAACCACGTGCGCTGCTACTGTCACCATGCCGTTTGTTAATTCGTGCTGAAGCGGCATCCGGCATCCAATGGTTGGGGTGCTGCGCAACAGGTCCAACACAACAGCACAGTGATGTTGCAGTACATGCCGCACGGCTTCGTACAGCTATCGTATGGGCTGCAAGGACATGTCAATACCTCGCTGGGCGCAGAAGTCTTCGCAGGTGGGCTCCAAATTGTGTCGGTGGATGGCGTGATGCAGAGTGGGCTGTAGTCCGTGCGCCACGATGCTGGGAGCGTGACAGTCTCTGCATTGCATGTTCCCAAGCATATTCACACTAGCTTACATTTCTCTGATGTGGTGTTGTAAGAACGCCGGGCATTGGTGTTCTGACACAGACAGCACCGGTTTCATACATGTGTAGAGATAATCCGAGTCTTTCTTCAAAACCCTGCCGGTCTTTCTCGCAGACGATGAAGAGCGGGCAGTGGCAATCCAGAGTGTAAAGGAGCGCTCCGTAGCTGTGCGTGGGCCGTACCGTACCCCGGATGCTGCACGTGTGGCGATTGTGCGGCAGCCAATCTTCATTTCGGGCGTAGACGCCGACGAGGTGGGTGACTGGAATGGACGGTGGCGCATGGTCTCGCGCACGTTTGTTGCAAATGACAGAATCTGTACAACGACCCGTCCTGCCTGCCGACGCCCGCTCGGCTTTTGGGGCTAAGCCCCCCCAGCGCAGCCGAGCTGACAGCCTGACACCCCCTTGTCATTTCTTGGTGACCGCAGACTTTTGGTCTACCTGAACCCGTCAGCCCGTTTTGCGATGGGGCGTGTGCGTACAACGTCACCACCCGTACAGCGTGAGTGGGCACCTGGCCTTTAACGGCGAAGCGGCAGACCCGGGGAAGCCGCAGCCCTGGCCTAGGGTTCCTTTGCCGCATGACGCTGGTGGTCGCGTGGGAGCAGCCCGGGTTTGCCCCGCCTCATGTGTTGTCCATGGTGGTGGTGTGCTCACGTGGCCCTGCAGCTGGTGGGGCTTTGCCGCGGCCTGGGTGGACTTGGACGCCTTGGCCCTGGAGGAGTCCTCGGCTGTGGCCGCGCTGCTGCGCGACGAGTACTATTTCGAGGTCGTGGCCGTAAACAGTTCGTCACCAGGGGTTCAGGTCGGAACCGTCATCGCATCCAGGTGGGTGCACAAGGTCTGGGTGTGTGTGCTTGATTCCTCAGGGCGGGCGTCTACCTGGCTGGACGGGTGTGAAGGGTGGGGCCTTTGGATGGATGCGTTTGGATGACGCGTGGGGCCTTGACCAGGGCTGAAGCACTCATGGTGCTCCGTCGGGCCTGACACTTCAACGCAACCCACATGGCTTGCACGCAGCGGCAAACCCCAGAATCCCGTGGAGTGCCCATTGGTCTTGCCCTTCAACGAGGTGAGGGGCTGCCCAGTGGCACCTGGGGCCGGAGGTGGCGTATCCTACCGTGCGCGTGGGTTTTGGGCGAGAGCGCTCCCCCGAGGCCTCCTGCCAAGCTTCATGGCAGAAAGGACACAACTTGCGCAGAACACGCATCCACGAACTTGTTAGCGTCTTAACAGCACAGAAGCGTTGCGGTTCCGCATCGACTTCTAAGCATGCGGATTAGTGGGTGGTTTTTTGCAGGGGAAGAATAGAAAACGGGTTTTGCGCACGAGCAGCGGTTTTGGCGGTTCCCTCTTCTCGAATAGTTTTGGCAGCAGGACGCACTGCTATCCTTATGTTGCCCGCCAACATGCGCCGCCGCCGCTCTCTTGCCACAATGCAGTGGGTGGTGCGTGTGGCCCCCGAGGACGGCTGGAGCAGCCCGCACTACCAGGGCCTGCTTGCGGGCGTGGTGGTGCTGGCGGTGGTCGTCAGCGGGGCGCTGTTCGCGGCGTTAGTCATGTGGTGGGTGCGATGGGACTTGCGGGCGCCGCATGGGGCCTAACGGCTGGCTGCTTAAAGCGCATGCGAGTACCGTTTGCGTGCTACATCGTCCGCTCAGCTACAGTGCCGGCCAACGCGCGTGTCGGCCCTTCCCGCCCCTGTGCTTGCCTGTCTGTCTCCGCCACAGGCGCCGCTACCAGCTGCTGCTGGAGTCCCTGCTGCCCAAGGAGGTCATTCGCGACCTGCACCAGCTCAACAACAAGGCGGGGGAGGCGGGCCTGGCGCCGCACATGCCCGGTATGGCGGCAGGTGCGCAGCAGCAGCGGCCCGGAGGAGGGGGGCGGGGCGGGCCGGGGCGGGGCGGGGGCGGGGCGGGGTCGGGGTCAGGCAGCTCAGGTTGCTTGAAGTGTTGGCGGGTGCTTACGGTACTGTCTTACTGCGTTAGACGAACTGAGCTGGCTGACAGTGTCAGCGTTTCTATGCTCATCAATTGCTATGACCGGCGCTGATCACAAGCATGTATTCCCAAATCCGCAACCTGCTGCGGCCCGCAGAGACGGTGGCTGACACGATGCTGGGTCTGCTGGAGGCGGTGCTGGCGGGACAGATGCCGGCACTGGCGGATGTGGTGCAGGTGCAGCAGGCGCTGCTGCGCGGCAGGGACGTGTACGAGGTGGTCGGGCTCAAGCAGCACATGGAGGCGGCGCACCTGGACGTGAGTGTGACATGTGCGGACATGTGGGGGTGTTGGTGGTGTGGAGCTGCGGTTGCTGCGGCTAAGCTTTAGGCTGCGGCTGGCGGGATGCGGGAGCGGGAGGTGGGTGCTGGGGCCATGATGTTGCTGCTTGTGCAACGCACGGAGAAGCCGACTGGCGTCGGAGAAGGTTAGACAAGGAGAGACACAAGGCGTGTCCGCGCACATCCCGCCGCACAACTGGTGCCCCTGCTTCACGTCCCTTTCTGCCGCTCATCCCTCTATCACCGTATTCGACGCCCATCCCTCCATCACGCTATGCCCCACACCACAGGCGGAGGTGGCTCGCAACCTGATGCTGCAGCTGGGCCACGCCGCCTCCTCCAACCTGGAGTACGAATGCGACGAAGACGGCGAGGGCGGCTGGTGGGCGGCCGGCGGCGGCGACGACGTGCAGCCCAGTCACCCCAGCGCCAAGCCCAGCCAGACCCACACCTCGCGGCACGCGCAGCTGACGGCGGCGCAGAACGCCGACTGCGCCACCCTCACCGGCGCGCTGGCGCTCATCCTCACGCCGCAGCCGGCCGGCTGGGGGTCGGAGCTGCCAGGAGGTGCTAGCGCCTATGGCGTTAGCGCCTATGGCGCTGGCAGTGCGGCGGAGGCGGGCAGCGAAGCCAACAGCGAGGCCACCGCGCCGGCCGCGAATGCGGACATAGAGGCGGCGGCGGAGGCGAGCCGGTCCTCGGGCTTTGGCATGGCTGGCGGCCCTCCCAACGCCGCGGCTGCCGGCGCCGTACACAGCAGCGGCCAGGGTCAGGGCAGCAGCACGGTCACCCTCGGCGGCCGCATTAAGCACTTCATTCGGACGTCCGTGCCCTCCCTGACGCAGCCCTCAGCTGCCAACGGAACCGCCAGCGCGGCGTCCACTGCTGCTGCGGCAAGCCCGTTTATGACTGGCGGCTTGGGCAGCCACGGCCCGGTATTGGGGCAGGGCCGGTTCCGTCGCTGCAGTCTGGACCCCCAGATGCTACAGGCCGGGATCCCGGTG
Source organism: Chlamydomonas reinhardtii (assembly GCF_000002595.2). Classification (NCBI taxonomy): domain Eukaryota; kingdom Viridiplantae; phylum Chlorophyta; class Chlorophyceae; order Chlamydomonadales; family Chlamydomonadaceae; genus Chlamydomonas; species Chlamydomonas reinhardtii. The sequence continues at coordinate 434,450 of NC_057016.1, read as the reverse complement.
TCGGAACCGTCGCTGCCGCCGCTGCCGGCCGCGGGTGTGGCGGCGGTGGCTGTCGCTTCCTCCCCTGGGGCGGGCTCGCTGCGCTCGCCGGTGGGCTCCCGGCGCCCTAACAGCGTGGCGCCCGACCAGCACCTACAGCACCACCATCATCATCACCAGCGCCAGTCATCGCTGTCGCAGGCACCCCAGTCGCGGCTGACCGCACCAGAGGGCCTGCCGCTCGTAGGATACTCGCCTGTGGCCACGGCAGGGGCAGCAGCGCAGGCCACTCGACAAGAGCGCACAGACGCCTGGGCTGCAGGGCAGGACGGCAGGTCCAGCATATCCAAGGCGCTGTTCGAAGGCGCTCGCCTCGGCATTGCCGAGGATGCCGCCGATCTAAGCAGCGCCCCAGCTCCGGATGACAGGCTGGCGGGCGCCGATGTGTCGGGCCCCCTGGCGCCAATGCGAGTGAACAAGGTGCGCCGGCCGCCGCGCCGCGTGGCCAGCGCCCTTGCGCAGCTGGGCCAGCCGTCGCAGCAGCTGCGCCGCCGCAGCCTGTTGCTCAACGCAGCGGCGGTGGCGGAGCACTTGGGCGGGGCGGTCCCCATCAGTGGCAGCGGTCCGAGTGGCGGCTCGACAGGGGCGTCCCTGCAGCCGAGCTCCTTGCGTGCCGCCTCCAGCCAGCGTATCCAGCTCGGCAGCGCGGCGCTGACGAACCCCAACACTGATGTGCCGCGAATCATTATTGACGGCCCGGCGCCGGGGGCCGCTGGGGCCGTTGGCGGCGGCGGCGGCGGCATGGCGGAGCACTCCGGGGCGCCAGGGGAGCGGCTGACCGACATGAGCACGCTGCGCAACAGCCGGCGCAGCATTTTCATCTATCCTCAGGACATGCCCGCGGCCAGCCGGCGCAGTCTGTTGGGCGCCGCGCCTGGATGCGGTGGCGGCGTGGGCGGCGTGGCAGCGGCGCAGAGCCGGGGGGCGGCGGCGCAGCCGCCTCCTGCCGCCATCATCGAAGAGGTGAGTGCAGGCACCATGCCGATTGGGAATCTATACGAGCTGGATTGGGAACGGGAGCACACAGCATGGGCGCTTTCTGACACGCTGAAGCTGGGTCCCGCGCCTTTTGCCCATAGGTGGAGAAGATCCTGGCGGGCGCCGACAGCTGGCAGTTCAACACATGGGCGCTCCGGGATGCGACCGGCGGCTTCCCCCTGTCGGCTCTGGGCTTCTACCTCATTCAGCGCGCGGGTGAGGTCTGGGACCAGCACTGCACTCCGTGTGAGACGGCATGGCCAGGATTGATGCCGCCGCGAGGCAGGGCGATGGGGGTTGGTACGCAAGGTCATACTTTCCCGGGCATGGCGTGTGGTGCCATCATGACGAACAGGCATCTTATCGCATTTCCCTGCGAATCTGAGAACGCTATGCGCCTATGCCCAATGCACGCAACGCTCTGCAAACACAGGGCTTGTCAGCCGCTTCCATCTGAAGCCGGTAATCCTGGCAAGGTGAGCCCGTCCGTGCTCCCGAGCTGCTCCCGAGCTGCTCCCGAGCTGCTCCCGGACATGCTCCCGCAGAGCGCCTGACACTGTCACTGCCCGCAACTAACGGCGCAGGCTGCTACGCCACATCGAAAGCGGGTACATAGACAACCCCTACCACAGCGCCACGCACGCGGCGGACGTGCTGCAGACGCTGCACGTGATCCTCCACGGCGCGCAGCTGCAGGCGCACTACCTCAACCCGCTGGGGCTGCTAGCTGCATACATGGCGGCGGTGAGTGGCATGCGTGAGCCCATCACCACGTGCAGGCTCACCAGGGGCACCCCTTTGTACGGCATCACGCGTGTGAGCTGCTTGGGACAGGGCGCAGCGCACCTATGCTCCGCTCCTGCCCCCGACGCAATGCCACCCTCACTGGCGCACCGAAACGGAAGCGCCATGCCGCTCACAATACTCTGCTCTCCCACACGCATGTGAACCGCAGATCATGCATGACTATGCGCACCCCGGCTTGACCAACGACTTCTTGATCGCCACATCCGACCCGCTGGCGGTGCGCTACAACGACCGCTCGCCGCTGGAGAACCACCACGCCGCCGCCTCCTTCGCGGCCATGCGGCGGCCCGAGCTGGACGCACTGGCGCCGCTCAGCGCCGAGCAGCGCAAGGAGTTCAGGAAGCTGGTGCGTGGGTGGAGGGAGCCTGGGGGGAGGGGTCGGGGTCAGGCTGGCCGGGTGGAATGGGGTAAAAGGCTTGTAGCCCGACCACTGAGGGGCTGGGTTGCTACATTACGTGTGACGCGGGGCGCGCTGTTGCCCACGCGCGCCCAGGCGCTTCGTACTTTTGCTGCACGGCCTCGCTCACTGCAAGCCGCTGCCGCTGCTGTCCCTGCGTTCGCCTGTAGGTGATTGACATGATTCTGGCCACCGACATGAAGCAGCACTTCGCGCTGCTGTCCCAGTTCAACACGCAGCACCGGCTGACGGCGTTCAAAGCCGCCGACCACAAGGTCCCCTCGCCGCGCGGCTCGCGGTGAGACCATTGCTGTGAACGGCGGCCTCTACCCGCTAAGGTTTAGTGTGGCGTGCAGCGTCCTGGGTCGGCTACACCACCTCGCTTGTGCCTGCAGACGTCTTCTCAGACTGCAGACGTCCTTCGCCTCACTTTCGTGCTGCCCGGTTCCAAACCTGCACTGGTCCGTTGCGTGCAGGGATCACTGCTCAGACCTGCAGTCGGTTGTGGTCCACAACCCACGCACGTCAGCCCACGCACGGCCCCCACGCACGCAGCGGCGGCGGCGCCGTCAGCGGGGCCGTTGCCGGCGGAGGCAGCGGCGATGACCACGCGGCGGCGGCGGCGCCCAAGCCTTCTGACGAGACGGAGCGGCTGTTAAGCTTGCAGCTGGCCATCAAGGTGGCTGATCTAGGTCACCTGGGCGAGTCGCTGGAGGTGCACAAGCGCTGGCTGACCGGCCTGGAGGAGGAGTTCTTCCGGCAGGGCGACAAGGAGATCGAGGCGGGACTTCCCATCAGCCCCCTCTTCGATCGGTCAAAGCAGGGCGTCAGCAAAAGCCAAGTCGGTAGGTTTGGGGCCATATCGGCAGGTTTGTCAAAGGCCAAGCAGTCGGTAGGTTTGCCAAAGGCCGCGCAACGGCAGGCAGGCGCGTCATGGTGCGATGCGCTCCACGTGTACCTCTTATCGTGCTGGTAGGGTTTGACCTCAGAACCAGGCTTGCATTTGGTCACATGCATACACTCTTCTGCTTGTTCACTACAGGGTTTTATGAGTTCGTGGCGCTGCCCCTTGCGCACGCTCTCACCACCGCCTTCCCGGGAGCCGCGCCGCTCATGCGGTGCTTCGAGTCAAACTACCTGCATTGGAAGGCCGTCGACGCGGCAGCGGCTGCTGCCGCCCCGGCATCACCTGCCGCTGGCTTGACGGCCACCTCGTCTACGCTGGTGCGCGCGCATCCGCCGGAGCACGGGCGCCGTGAAGCGTGAATCATTGAACGGCGGCTTGCGCGGCAAGCCATGAGGCGGTAGCAACAACGCATGGATGCTAATGATAACTCAAGGTTCGCTGCTGTTTGGCGCATCCCGGCGCCAAAGGCCATTGCGCAAATGGATCGTGCTGAAGCATGCTGGATTAGAGGTAGCAACAGGTGCGTCCAAGGACCGTATTGTTTATGATGGCAAGCATTGAAGCATGCATTTATTTATAGCTTCATCCCATGGGCTTGATTGCTCTCTCTTGATGGGCGCACGGCGTGCCATGTTACTGATACGTGATACGGTAACGTGCTTCCGTTTTTATAGCCGGGAGCCCCATGCCGCGATGGCTTTCCTTTTGGCTCCGAGGTTACAGGAACCGTGTAGCTCGCATACACTTGTCCGGGGTAGTAGCAGGGCGCAGGCGCAAAAGCATGTCTATGCAAAATTGCAGCGTTGGTAGATGCTTAGATGCTGGATGTGTCGTTAGTGAGAAGCGGACAGTGCGTCCCATGCCAGTCTGGATGGTGGCCGCTCCGTGCGGGTGGGGCGCGACGCCTGGATGAGGGGACAGGGGGCCGAGGGCCCCGCTACCTCCCGAGACCAGAAAAGATGAGGAGGCCGCGGACGTGGTTCTGCCAGAACGTTGCGTAGAAGGCTAGTTGATTTTAGCGGGCTCCTTTCTCCTCTCTAGCAAACAGCGCATTCGTGCTTCTGCCACGTGCGGTCAGCCCATCAGCATGGACGGCTGGTTCGGGCTGATGGAAGCATGCGGGGAAAGCCCAGCGGCGCCATGGCGGTCGGAGTGATCGGGACCCTTGGGTCCCATGGACGCGCGTAAGTAATGTCGCTTGCGCTGAACACTTAGCCCTTTAATTAAATATTACAAACGCACAAGGTCGCATAATGCACAAAACTCAGCGATCGTAGCTCAGCGAGCTAGTCTATGCACAAAGGCACTGCCGCTGCAGTTCACACGCAATGCAGCAGCTTTGCCACCAGTACATGCGTGGATTTTGTAGTTTTGGCTCGCGATGTAGATTTTCACACAACGTCGCGGATGGTCGCCACCAAATTGCTGGTCTTTCTTATGGGCCTCGAGGCGGGCAAAGTGGCTATAGCGAGCAGCAGCAATATCATGCAGGACGCACGGCCGCCCCGCATCCGCACCAGACCGCGCAGGCCCCGCAGGCGCGCGACTGGAGCGCAGCTGCGGCCCCAGTTGAGGCCTCGGCCTTGAATTTCCGGTTCATGTCGTGGAATGTGTTAGCCGATGAACTGGTGGGTGCACGGGTGCTGTCGGCACTTGCAGGGGAACAGGACACTCGCCAGCTCCGCGGACCCATCCATCCACTCCGTGTTTGTGCTGCCTCACCCGACGCAGGCTCACACGCATCGAGCGGAGCTTTACCCGCACACACAACCGCGGCATCTGGAATGGCCGTTCCGGCTAGCGGCTGTGGTGCGGCACGTAGCGGAGCTGCGGCCCGACGTGCTGTGCTTGCAGGTGCGAGCATGAACAACTTGTAGTCAGGCTTTCAGCACTGAGCCACCACAGCTCACGCTGCGCCCACCGGCACGCCCCTCACCGCCCAGCCCCCACGCCGCCTTTGCTCACGGGTGGGGTTTGGCTTCCTTCCTTCGCAGGAGGTGGACGACTGGGCAGGGCTGCAGCGGGCGCTGTCGGGGCTGGGGTATGAGGGCGTGCACATGCAGCGCACCGGCGGCCGCGGCGACGGCTGCGCCACCCTGTGGCTGCGGGACCGACTGTGCGTCGCCACCGCCGCCGCCGCGGGGCAGCAGCAGCTGCTACAGCCGCCGCCACAGCAACCACGGCAGCTACAGCCGCCGCTGCCGCAGCAGCAGCCACAGGTGGCCTCGGCTGCCAGCGCTGCTTCTGGAGTGGTGTCGGGGTCGGGGTCGGGGTCGGGGTCTGGCGGTGGCGTGTACAAGATCCGCATGTGTGACCACGACCTCCGGGACAATGTGGCGCTGCTGGTGCACCTGCGCCCGCTGACGCCGCGAGAGGCGCAGCAGCAGCAGGCACGGCGGCAGAAGCAGGAGCAACGACAAGAGGCGTCGCGCCGCCGCCGGCAGCAGCAGCGGCAGCCGGACGAACAGGACGGCAGTAGCGACATGGAAATCTCTGAGGGCGGCAGTAGCAGCACCAGCTCCGGAGGGGAGCAGGGGCAGTTTGTTGGGCAGGCGGCGGCGGCAGTAGCAGCAGCAGAGGCGCGGCGGGCCAAGCGGACCCGGGGCAGCTGTGAGGAAGAGGCGGGGGTGCTGCCCAGGTCGGCGGCGGAGGCTGCTGCAGCGGCGGCCATGTCGGCGCTACGGCCGTACTCAGCAAAACCTGGGGCTGTAGCAGCTGTAGCGGGCGTGACGGCAGCCGCGCATATGGGCAATGGGTCCAGAAGGGCAGTTGCGGCAGCGGCGGCGGTCAGTGTGGCGCTTGGTGGCTCACTGCAACAGCAACAGCAGCAGGCAGCCGGCAGGGGCTCGGCGGCGGCGCCAGCTCGGGGCGCCCACGCTGCCCACAGCTCTGAGCGCGGGGGCGACGGCGGGATGGACACGTCGGCAGGACCGGCGGACGCAGGCAGCCATGGCAGGGTGCTTCCGGAGCACATCAACCGGGTGAGGGCCAGGACCTGCCGTCACTCTGGGTACGGTTTTGGGTGGGGCATGTGTATCACCTGCGCAGCGTTGTTATAAGTGTTTGCCTGACCCAGACCACTAGTCACGACGCGCAGGGCTTCCTGGTTGCCAACACGCACGTGCTGTTCAACACCAAACGCGGCGACATCAAACTGGGCCAGCTGCGGGTCATTCTGAACGAGCTGGTGGCGGCGGCGGCGGCGGCGGCGGCCGGGGGCGCAGGTGCCGAAGCAGAAGCCGCCACCTCCGTCCCAACAGAATCCGGGGGCGCAACAGGCGTGCACAGGACGGGGGCGGATGCGGGCGAGGAGGGCGAGGAGGACGAGGAGGACTCGGGGCGGCGCGGGCGCGCGCCGCGCCTGGGGTCCACTGCGGCGCACCTGCCGTGTGTGTTTGCGGGCGACTTCAACACGGCGCCCGGCAGCGGGCTGTACCGCTACCTGCGCAGCGGGCGGCTGGAGCTGGCCGCAGAGGACCGCCGGGAGCTGTCAGGTGAGGGGGCGGGGTGGACGGCGGCGGCGGGGTGTAAAGGGGGAGGCTGCTGGTCGGCGTGGGAGCAGGCCGTATGGCTGATGCAGTGTCGCCGGGTCCGATGTCCCCCCTCGCGCTTCCCTGACACGTTCCAACACCCTTGTCCATCCCATACCGCCACCGATTATGCTGCCCTGCCTTCCCTTACACACACCCACAGGCCAGGTGGAGGGCTACGGCTACGCTTCACTACAGCGGGACATCCTCAACGGCCGCCGCCCGCGGCTGGAGCGATGGGCGCCCCCTCCCCAGCCCCCGCAGCAGCCCCCGGAGCAGCAGCAGCAGCAACAGGATCGGCAGGCTGAGCGGGCGGCGGGGCAGCAGGGCTCCGACAGCGACGGCGACGAAACGAGTGCCATTGAGCAATGGAGGCTACAGCAGCAGCAGCGGCAACAACAGCAGCAGCAGCAGCAGCAGCAGCGCCGCGGCGGGTACGGCGGAAGCGGCGGCGGTGGCCTTGGCGGGACTGCCGCGGGGGAATATGGAGGTGGTGGTGGTGGTGGAGGGAGAGCGGCGCCGCTGGTGCGCTGGGACCTTGAGGACCTAACGTATGCGATGGGGCAGCAGGCAGCAATGGAGGCGGTTGCAGCGGGCACGGCCGCCGTCGCTGCGCGGTATGGTACCGACAGCGCAGAAGGCGGCGGTTGGATGTTAGGCGCCGGGGGAGGCAGGCATGGCTGGGGCCGTGGCGGGGGCGGGGGAGGCGGGAGGGGGCGCGGCCGTGGCGGCGGCCAGGCAGGGCCGCCGCCGGGGTGGTGGGAGGCGGGCGGCGCGGCGGCGGCGGTGGTGTCTCACCCGCTGCAACTGCGCAGTGCCTACGCTGCAGCTGACGCCAGCGGCCGGGAACCGCTGTTCACCACGCTGCACCACCGGTATGTGGGCACAGTGGACTTCGTGTGGTTCACACCCGGTGCAGGGCCGCTGCAGCAGCAGGTGCTGCAGCCGCGGTCACAGGAGCAGCGGCAACGTTCAACAAGTCGGGATCGGAGGCAGGGGCGGTGGCAGGATCAGGCTTGCGGCCCGCACGGAGAGGCTATCGAGGCTGGGGCGAAGCAGAAGCAGCGGCGGCAGCGGTCTCGGCACAGGGGCGGCGACCTTGATGCGGAAGATGCGGCCGAGGTGGGGGAGCCCCGGAGTGACGGGTGGCGGCTGCAGCCGCTGCGTGTGCTGCTGCCGCCAGACCCGCTCGCGTTCCCGTACGGCATGCCTTGTGCGACTTGGCCCTCGGACCACGTGTCTCTTGTGGTGGACTTCCGCCTGTCTTGACGATGAGCGCTGTGTTGAACTTTGCAACTAAATGGCAGGCGCCATCACTGTTGTGTGTGTGAAGTGTGGCTGGTGATGTAGCTGGTGTAGGCGAAGGGGTCACTGCTGCTTGGGGTGGAGTCGTGTCTGGTGGTCCCCTAGAGGCTAAAGTCTTGAGCGTGCCGGACACATGACGGTGACCGGCGTATGGTGCGAGACTGCGAGTGCAGGTAGGACTGTTGGACACCGTCATGACGCGTGGCTGACCCGTTAGAGTTCACTGAACCGGAGGGATGCAGAGTATGTCGCTACCGCCCAGCAGCTGGGCACGCGATGTGGTCCGGAGCTACTAATTTGGGCTAGCCTGGGTGCAGGGGGGGCAGTAGGATGTCGCCCCAGGGGGCAGGGGCGGCAGTAGGATGTCGCCCCAGGGGGCAGGGGCGGCAGTAGGATGTCGCCCCAGGGGGCAGGGGCGGCAGTAGGATGTCGCCCCGGGGGGCAGGGGCGGCAGTAGGATGTCGCCCCAGGGGGCAGGGACGGCAGAAGGATGTCGCCCGGATGGACTAAGGATTGCGCCCGCTCGCACTTCAGATGGCACCCAGACGCATTAGGGATGACACTCATGGGGATCACTGCACACTTGCGGATCGTTTGCGTGGCGGGCGAATGGTTCATGCGGACTGTTTGCGTGGCCACCACTCCGTCTTTCGATCACTTGATATCTTCTACAATGACGATGTCCGAAGTCTAGGTAGTCCCGTAAGTCCCGGCTGAGCTCGTTTCACCATTTACTGCCTGGACTGCAATATAGTAACAAGACTTCAGCTAAACGGATACATTAGGCGCTCCTGTAAAACTTTTTATGTCACCCTGGCGGTGTGGAGGTGTTTTCGCTTGAAGGAGCCATTGGCTCCTGGCCCTGCCCCAGCCCAACCCGTCGCCCGGGAACGATCTCGCAAACTGCATGTTATGTTTAGTCTGTTTCATTACGCATGCAAGCCGTCTCTGGCCATTTGTCCCAGCAGAAGTAGGTTTTTCATGGAGAAGTGGCTCAGGAAATGGCTTCAGCCTTCAGGCCTTTGCACCCCAGCCCTGTCTAGGTCCATAGCTTGGGCAATGAACTTAATACGAATGGGCGGTCCTGTAGCCGGGTCAGTTTGGCATGCACGACGCCACATGGTCCTAACCCCACAGAACCCCACGCCGCCCCACGCCCCCAAAACGAGTCGACACCCGCCGGGCCACCCGTGCGTGCGTGATCCAATGATTCCGTGATGGGTTTTGCGTATGATATCATGCGATAACAACGAGTGACAGTTCTTATCGGGGATCAGTTGGGCGGTGCAGGCAAGTTGTGGGCACGAGAATAGTTTACTTCAGCAGTACTTTGACAGTATGCTGGCGTTAACTACTGCAATCGACTAGACGTTGTGGGAATGAAGGATATCAGCACGCCGCCCGGCCAGGATGTGGCTGCCGCCCGGCCAGGATGTGGATGTCGCCCCGGCAGGATGTGGATGTCGCCCCGCCAGGATGTGGATGTCGCCCGGCCGGAATTGCGCCCCTGCCCCCACGGAAGCTATAACCTATGGCAGCCGGACCGCCGAGGGATAGCTCGCGGCTTAGGATGTGTGCCCAGGCCCCTGTCGCTGGATTTGTTCCGCGAGCCTGGTCTGCATCCCTCTGACTGGACCCGTTAGAGTTCACTGCATGTGTTGTGGCGGTTAGGCTGTTGGACTCTCTTGACGAATGCTGAGCTGCCGTGAATGTCTACGGTGTCATCGAGCCAGTAAGCCCTTGTGCCAGAGCCAATAGTGCCTAGGGTATCTGCTAGCTTGCAAGGGGGTGCAAGACTCACTTCCTTTACCGGTATACAAGTGTATGGAGCTAGTTTTGTTGTTGGAAGCTTTGCAGGACATCGATTGGACACACAGCGCACCTCGTGGTGCGGATAATTGTTACAATGCTACGGCAATATCTCGTTCTATCGCTGACAAGCTGCCACGTCAATGCCTACGCGGCGCCGTCACCTCTTGTCTCCAGACACCCCTCTGCCGCATCGAGGCTGAACGAGGCAGCCCCATGCTTGGCGTGGCAACAATAAGTTACTCATGTTGGTCTCCATTACTGTCCTTACCTATAAGTGCACAGCGGTGTGCAATCAATGAACCGTACCGAGTTACGGTCGTGAAACTAACACGACTCTTATGGCTAAGAATGAGAGGAGACGAAGGAGGGCAGTATCGCAACCTCCTCCAAGCAACAATCAAAGGGGGCACCGGCAGATGGCGCCTGGGCTAGCGGAAAGTTTGTCAGGAGTTGTGCTGCGGCATGCAGTCTCGGGAGAATGTCAGGTGCACAATCGGCTCCCTGCTATTTGCCAGACGCCTGACCTAAATCGCCCCATACAGCTACGGCGTGTTGAATGAAAGAATCCGCCGAAAAATCCGAAATAAGCAATGCCTAACACAGCGCCCTCCCGGCCCTGCCCCGGCTGTCGAAACCGTCCGAAACCACCTGCCGCCAAGCTCTGCGGTCGTGCCTTTCCTCAAAATGCACTGCTCGTGCCGCTGCCGCCGTCGCTGCACACAGCGCCCTTCTCCCGGGCAGCAGCTGCCGTTGAGTCCACGGCTGCCACGCCAGCGCCCACGCGCGCCACCGCCGCTGCCTCGGCATCCATCCCGCTACTCGCGCCACCTGCAGCAACCCCACGTTCCCCACCAGACGAACGGTCGCGATGCTGCTGCTGCTGCTGCTGCTGCTGCTGCTGCTGCTGCTGGTTGCCAAAGTCGCCAGCGGCCTCGTCTCGATGGATACTTCGCTCGCTGCCTGCACCGCCCACGCTGCCCAAGCACGCACCCACGACTGCGCCCGCGGTCGAGCCAAGGTCCATGCGGCGCAGCGGCGGCAACGCGCCATCATCCTCAGCAGCAGCAGCATGAGCAGCGCCCGCGTCCGCGGTGGAGTGGCAGCGCTGCGCCTGCTGCGGCTGGCCGCCCGCCTCCCCGGCTGAGGCCACGGGCGTGTTTGGCGGCGAGGCCGTCGCGCCGCACGTCGCACTGGCAGTGAAGCCCGCAGCCGCCATGCCCGCCCCACCACCATCACCACCACGAGCCGCCGCCGCCGCCGCCACCGCCGCCGCGGCCGTGCCGCCAACCGCTGGGCCACCGGGCGCGATGACGGCTGTGGGAGCCAGGCCGCCACCACCGCTGCTGCGCGCGTCACGCATGGACATCATGGCCCGGTACAGCCGCGCATTCTCAATGCGCTGCGCCTGCAGCTGCGCCTGCAGCGCGCCCTGCTGCTCCAGCACCGCGCCCAGCTCGTCCATGAGGCGCTCCTCGTGCGCCTTGCGCTGCCGCACCGCGCCCACCGCCTTGGCCAACAGCCCCAGCAGCTGCTCGCGACTGCTGTCACGCAGGAGCTCCGGCAGCCGGGCGTCGTCGTGGGCCATGAGGCTGCGCAGGCTCAGCACCACCGTGCTAGTGCCGTTGCCGCCGGCGTCAGCTGTAGCAGGAGCGGAGTCGCTTAGCGGCTGGAGCTGGGCCTGAGGCGCCGCTGCCAGAACGGCCTGCGCCGCAGCAGCGGTCTCGGCGGCGGGGGCGTCCTGCTGCGCCTGCTGCGCCTCAGTCTTGGCGGTGTCATTGGGAGGAGCGGGAGATGCCCTTGAGGCGGCGGCGGCGGCGGCAGCCAGCAGGGGCGCGATGCCCTGCAGGCTCAGCGAAGGAAGCGGCGGCAGCGAGGACTGCTCGCGAGGCGAGGCCGACGCCGCCAGGGGCTGCTCGTGCGATTGAGGTTGACGGTACTGCCGCTGGGGCTGCTCGTGCTGACCGCTGCACTGCGAGGGCGCCGGCGACTGCCGCTGGCGCGGCGGCGTCGCTGGGAGGCTGCGCGCCGCACTGCCGCCTGAAGACTGGCCGGCGGCGGCCGCAGCGGCCATTGCAGGGTTGAAGGCGGAGGCGTTGGCGAAGGGAGACACCACGGAGCGGCGGGCAGCGGGGTCTGCCATGCCGGAGGCCGTTGCGGCGGCGGGGGCAGGCTGGTATGGGAAAGTGTGCTGGGTTTGCGACTGGGAGTGCGACTTGGAATGGGCACTGTCAGGCTGCTGCTGCTGCTGGGTGGCAGGCGGCATCTGCGGATGGTAGTAGCTGCTGCCGGCGGCAGCTGCTGCTGCGGCGGCGGCTGCGGCATTGCCACCAGTGGACGGGCCGCGGGGCGAAATGTGCACAACCGCCGCGCCATCGGAAAAGGGGTTCGAGCTAAGCAGCTGTTGCGGCAGGCTGACGGCACCGCCCGCCGCCGCCTGGGAGAAGGGTGGCATACCGCTGCCGCCATGAGGGTTCTTGCCGTTGCTGTTCACATGCCCATACGCTGGCATGTTGTTGCCGCAGCCCTCCGGGGCGCCTAGGCCCCCGCTGGGCAGGGCGGCGCTGCCCAGGCGGAAGGTGAATGCCTCATCGCGCGCCGACTCGTGCGTGCGCAGTGACCCGGGGTCAGCACTGCCGCTTCCAAAGCGCTTGACCGCGCCACTGCCGCTGCTGGGCCCGAGGCGGTCGGCGGCGTGCAGCTGCGGAGGCGGCGGCAGAGCCAGCGGCGGAGGGTGGCACGGCAGGCCGTGGAGCTGCTGCATGTACGACGAGGCCGGCGGCGGCCCGGAGATGCAGCCGCCGCCGCCGCCGTCAGAGGAGTGGCGGGCGCTGCCGCCGGCGCTGCCGCCGCCGTCACCGGTGCCGCCGCGAGAGGTTGTCGTGACTATGGGAGCGCGAGGCGGCCTGCCGAAGCCACCGCCGCCGCCGCTGCCTAGGGCGGCCGTTCCCATGCCATTGCCACTGCCGCGGCCGCCGCTGGTGACGGGCGCGCCGCCCCCGCTACCTGTCGTGACGGTGGTGATGACTGGCGGGCCGGCGAGCGGCAGCGGCGCCGGCGAGCGCTGCGGCCTGTGCTCGGAGTTGTGGCTGGCGGGCAGGGGGCTGCCGCCGCCGGCGCGGAAGGCCGCGCCCGCGGCGGCCGCGACGGCGGCGGCGGCCGCGATCTGCTGCAGCGGCGCCGCCAGGCCCAGTGCGCTCAGGTGCGACAGCTGCGGCAGCAGCGACGACAGCGCCGCCAGCTGCTGCTGCGCCGTGGCGGTGCTGGAGGCGAAGCCTCCGGCGCCCCCCGTTGCACCGGCGCGGCCGCTGCCGCCACCGCCCAAGCCGCCAGCGCCGCCGCCGTTGCCGACTAAGCCGCCGCCGCCGTCGTCGTTGGTCTTGGCCTTCTTGCGGGCGCGGTAGGTGCGGAAGTATTCCCGGATCGAGCCCACGGAGCGCAGGCACTTGGCATGCGTGCGCGTCTCCTCCAGCGTCGGCGCGTCTTCACCCCAGCAGGACGCCGCGTTGGCGTTGTACCACTCCGCCACCACCTCGCCGCCGGGGCGCTTGCCAGTGCGCTCCAGCTCGGTCCGCCACCAGTCTGTAGGCGTAGCGGGCAGGTTGCAGAGGAATGGTCATCGAGCTGAGACCAGAGATGTATTTGAGTAGGTGACTGAGGGTTTAGAGAAGCTAGCAAGGGGCGCGGGGTTCAAGGCTCGTCCCTTTCTGCCGAGCACCGTACGCAGAGCCTGGCAGATCCAGAACTACCGCCTTCAGCCATTAAAGCCATGCGCATGACTTACCGTTGAATTGCGCCCAGAATTGCACGGGGCGGCGGCTGCTGCCGCCGCGCTTGCCCGCCGACGCGCCGCCACCGTATGACAGGTCGGCGCCGCCGCCGTCGGTGGCGGGGCTGGCATTGCGCTGGCGGGCCCAGTCCGCAGCCCCGCCACTGCTGCTTGGAGGTGTCTGAGTCATGTGTATGGGGCCGGCGGTGCCGCTGAAGAAGCGCGGTGAGCCTGGCAGTGGGGAGCCCGGGCTGCGGGCCGCACCGCCGATGCCGGCGCTACCCCCCGAGCCAGCGCTATGGGCGCCCGGGCGCTCTGCCAGCATGTCGATGCGTGGCAGCGCCAGTGAGCGACCGGCCAGGAAGGCGGCGTGTGGGGATCCGGGTATGTCGCCACGGAAACCGGCGCGAATCTGCATGGGCTCATCCTCCCCCTCGCTTTCGTCGCCCAGCATGTTGTGCTCCTCCCCCGACATGTCCGCGTTGGCGCTAGCATACAGCTGTTGCTGGTATGACTGCGAGAAGTGCGGTTGCGGCTGCTGGTTTGGAGCCACGGAGCCCTTGCGAGAGAGCACGTGGGCTGTGTACGCGAGGCGCGTTAGGGAGTCCATGGCGTCGGCCATCCGTGCGTGGGTGAAGGCTCGTCGACGGCAGGCCTCAACAGCACATGACCCCGCCTGCATTATGCAATAACAGCTGTTAGTATGCGCCTTGCATTGCGAGAGACGACACGCGACACGCGCAACCACCCGCAACGGCGCTTGCCCATGCCAGTCCTCCCTCACCGTCGGAAGTCCTAAGCTAGCGCTTGAGTAGCACCCAGTAACTTATTTACTGCCCAGCGGCAGCCGTCACCTTCTGGGCAACGGCAAAGTTTGGCTTGCTACTGTCTGTCGCGGAATTGCCGTGGCAAAGCGACCGCGCGCTGCGGCAGCTGCTGGCTCTGAAGCCTTTTAAATATAAGGCACCTGAGAAATCCGGGCGACAATAAAAGGCTTCCCCACAACCGCAAGGGTTCGATTCTTGGCGATATCTTGTCTATGTCTCTGCGCCAATACAGGCTTTGATAAACAGACAACCAGTCTAGAAGGGCTGTGCGTGATGAATAAGACAGTAACTACTTGGTATGTGCCGCGAGAGCCCAAGCAAAAAATTGTACGGACTGGAGACCGGTAGCGCCGGTAGCGTCGCGTGCACGCGTGAGGCCAGGTTGTATTGTTGATTGCTTACCATAGTAATAGGTTTAACATTGTTAGCGAGCTGAGGCGCGTCGGTAAACCAGTTGGGCTCTAGGGATGCCCACGCCATTTTTCGACACGAGGACTGGCCCACGAGCAAAAGGGTGTTCAGGAGTTGCGAACTTACGACATGCCGATGTCGTACTATGGCTGTAGTATACATTGTTTGGAAATAGCACTAGGCGGGACTGCGGGGCTAGGGACAAGGCGTGGGGGTGGCTGGGGAGCCGGTGGGCGTGCCACCCCTTGCCACCGTGCCGCCATGCCGCAGCCGCTTACGGGGCCTGGCCAAGTGACTGGACTGGCAGGAATGCAGTAAAATTATGGAAGTGCACATCACGAGCTTACCTTAATAAATGTCACATGCTGTGCATAGAGTGCTGTATGCCTGTATCACAGGGCACAGGTGATGCACTGATGCATGTTTGTTATGTCGTCTTGATCGGGCGAGTCAAGTCTTCGCCTGCATCCGTGAAATCGAATCCTCCTCACTCGAACCCCTCAACCACTCCGCTTTCCACATGCATGGCTAACCCACCTGCATACACAACATATACGCACGCATGCACGTGTCTGTATACTCCACGTCAGCCGTGCCTTCCGGTTGCGGTCGGCTACGGCATGTATCAAGTGGCTTACGCAAATACCAGTAAGCTGCCCTTTGCTTGCCCGCGCGGGCTGTCTAGGGCCCGCCAGGCCCCCCCTGGCGCATGTGACGAGGGGCTTCGAACGCCCAGCCGCGTTTATGCACACTGACAGTGGCCTCGTTTCCTTGAGCATCATCTTCGGTAACCGGCCATTAGGCCGCTCACAAGGACAGCGGGCCGCACATGGGCGCCCCTGCCCCCTGGGGCGGCGCTCAGCCCCGGGGTGCGTCTGAGACATGGCCGGGACCCGACAGCGGCTGCCGCGGCTGACACCACACACCGCCATGACAGTGGTGCGAGACAAGGTGGCGCTCGACAGGACAGCGCGCCTGCTGCGGCCCTTGGTCCGACCTCGCCCCTCCAGCCAGCCAGCCGCACGGCCTAACACGACACACGGCACCCGCACTCTTCGGGCCGGATGTGCGTACCATACCTACAACTGCAAGCTGCATCCCTTTGTAACCTCACAAAATTCAAGCCTCCCTCTTGGG
Source organism: Chlamydomonas reinhardtii (assembly GCF_000002595.2). Taxonomy (NCBI): domain Eukaryota; kingdom Viridiplantae; phylum Chlorophyta; class Chlorophyceae; order Chlamydomonadales; family Chlamydomonadaceae; genus Chlamydomonas; species Chlamydomonas reinhardtii. The sequence goes on along the minus strand of NC_057016.1, from coordinate 418,534 downwards.
CATCTTGGCCTCCCTTCCTCACACGCGTTACTTAAATCAAATTGGCGAGCGTCACAACGCCTCCCCTGCACCCCCAGTCATACTGTCCAGCCGTTGGGCTCACTCACAACACAGCCGCGGTCAGCCGGGGGCGGTGTGGCCAGTTGGCCTCCCGTCACAGGCGCCAATGCGTACCAAAGCAACCACCTCGCTTATTCGGTCCCACAGCGGCTCAGTGTACATACTTGTTCGCGATGGCAAGCACCACAATGCCGACACCCGTCATGAGGAGCCAGAAGTACATGTACTGCAGGACAGCGGGTGATGTACGGCAGGGCAGGAGTGGTGAGGTCAATTATGGTAGTTGTTTGACTGCTGGGTCCGTTCGCAGCGAGAAGGTGTTAACTTGTGTGGGTGCTACACATACGGTACTGTGTCATTGGATAATTACCCATGCTAGGACCGCCCGGACATGCCGTCCCCACTCACCCCCAGCTGCCAGTGCAGCTCCGGAAGGTTGTCAAAGTTTGTGCCGTACACGCCGGCCAGGAACCTGCGGCCACTCACAACAAGCTACTTACACACAATACAAGTTTGCGTGCGCATTGGCGTACAGGGCTTCTGGGGTCCCACCCGCCGTGGCAAGCTGCTCACGGCATGCTGCATGCACGGCACACAAGCGAGCGCATTGCACGACGTCCTAGGATTGCAGGGCACACGCACGTGATTGGCAGGAAGACGGTGGAGATGATGGACAGCACGCGCATGCTGTTGTTGGAGCGGTGCGCGATCAGATTGAAGACCAGGTCAGTCAGCTGCGAGGCCTGCGCACAGCATATGAACAAACAGGAACCCCGAGGTCGCTGCTCGCTCCATAGAAAGGAGCGTGCGCGTGGATGTGCATGCAGGGCAGTGCTCATGGAAGGGCATGTCGTCCCATGTCATGGGCTTCAGTCACAAAGACGGGCGCGGTAATGCATTTACATGCTTTAAACCTCGATGTACGGTAAGCGTGCGCGAACTCCATGGACGAGCCGGGCAAGTGAGAGCCTCGCAGAACACTTCATTGCGTGCATTGCAAGGGACAAGCACGACGCACCCGATGCAGCATGAGGCGTGAGCCTGAGCTGTAGCACCCCTTGGGCCATGCATCCTGACAAATGCAGTTGTGCAGACGCACTTAACACGTGCGCACGCATGCAGAAGAGCCCGCCGTAACCCACCTGAGTACCGAGAGAGTCGATCTCGTCGCTGATGCCCCGCACCTGCTCCACCAGCGCCTGCATGTTGCATGAGGGCACCCCATGTGATTGTGTGAGAAGGCGTGTGGGCGCGCCACCCCAGGCCGGGCACTCCCGCTAGTGTGTCTCTGATTACCATCATGTCAAAGCTGCCCTTCCTGACGGAGTGGCGGCGCGTGACTGCGTCTTCCATCATCCATTCAGCGACGCAACCGGCCCTTACGGAGCTGCACAGAGCGCCAAGCACACAGCTCCGTACCTTGATCTTAGCCTGCGTGTTGGCGCTTAGCTGCATGGGTGCGTCCGTGAGCGTGCCACTGTCGTCCTTGGCGTCCTTGGTGGTCAGCAGGCGGAGCACCGTGATGGTGGCCTGGGGTGAGGAAGGCGTGGGATCTGGGTGACTGGCTCTGTGTTGGGACATGCTGCAAGATCTCCCTGCCAGCCATCTGCCTGCTCGACAGCCGTATGCATGTGACCCTTTCCACATACAACCCTTCGCACATGAGACCCTTCGCGCATGCCAAGCCCCGTTCGCCCACTCCCCCTAGATAGCCTTAGGGCCCTCAACCCTCCCTTCCCACGCCCCCTGCGCCCCTCCCCGCCTGCCTCCTCCTCCCTTCACCTTGAACCTCCTATCCAGCAGCTGCAGGTCTGTGCTCATGACGTGCAGCTGCTCGGTGGCGGTGGCGGACAGGTTGCCGGAGCGCACTCGCCGCTCGAACTCCGACAGCTGCGCGTAGAAGTCCCGGACCACGTCGTAGGCCTGGGGGAGGGGCAGGGGCAGGCCAACACGTGCGACTCGGGCGAGGTGGAGGAGGAGGGGCTTGCTTCAGTGCTAGGGCGCAGCTCGGCAGCACGGCCTTGCATTGCCTGACTGCACCTTGCACTGTCGCAACCTCCCGCCCACGCCACGCCACGCCACCACCCGCCCACGCCACGCCACGCCACGCCACCCCTGGTCACACCCGCACCTGGTCCACCGCCCCACGCATGATGAGGTACAGCAGGTAGCCGGCGTCACTGCGCCGAACCTGCAAGGGGGAAAGGGAGGGGATAGTAGCCGTCAGTAGCCGTCCATGGGGGAGGGCACGTAGGGATGGGGGCATGTTTGTGAGGCAAGCACATTGCGGTGAGGGCGCATACGGCATACATCGCATCCCCACCCTCGTCCATGCACATTCATACCACCGAGTGCTCCTGCCCGCGTACACAGCATTCTGTGCAATCGTCTCCCACGTGCACTCCGACGCGCGCCGTGCCTTACACGTACCTCGCTAAGGAGCGAGTGCGGCGCGCCGGCGACCGTGCTCGTGCTGATTCGGTTCAGCAGTTGCGGTGTGAGCCCCGAAGGCACTCCACCACGCCCTCCTGCATCCGCGCCCACACCCGGCGGGTGCGGCGGCAACGCCGTTCCTGTTCCTCCTGCAGTAACGCCCGTTGCTGCTGTTGCAACTGCGACCGCTGACTTCGGTGTCTCGGCCGCTGACTTGGTACTGTGATGACCGCTTTTTGTGTGCGAGAAGCTAGCCGCTGTCGCCGCGGCCGCCACTGCAGCGGCCGCTGCGGCCGCCGCGGCCGTGCTGCCGGTGGCGCCCGAGGTGATCTGTCGCCTGTGGAGTACGCACCGTATCCAGACCGTGAGCAGCCGTGAGCAGGTAGGGGCTCCTAAGCATCAGTTTTCCACGCCTTGACCAGAAGGCATGAATAGTGCCTTACCAGAGGCGGTAGGTGACCGAGCGGCCGCTGTAGTGGAACACGGAGATAAGCGTCACGCCGCGCGCGCCAGTCCCATGACCACCACCACCACCACCACCGCCAGCCGCGATTGCCGGACCGGCGGCAACCGGCAGGTTCGGCGGTGCATGGGGAGTCGCGCCGTGCACCGCTTTATCCTGCGGCAGAGTACCGCCCGAACACCGTATACCTCACATTCCCACGCAACACGCATGCGGCTACTGCCAGCATGCTGTCGAACAGATTGCAGTTCAAGGCACCGCAGCCGTACAGGCACAGGTGCCATACGCTGCCTACCTGCACCAGCATCAGCACCAGCGGCTCCTCCACCCAGCGTTTCTCGTAGCGATACTCGTCATCGCGGCTGCGGCGAACTCCCATGAGACGCTGCCACAGACCCGCGTCCTGCACGCAGAACACCAAATAGCGCATTGGCGATTGCAAAAAAAGGAAAGGCCAAGACTTCGCACGCACGCTTTGCTGCCACGGCCTACGGCAATGTGATTCAGGTATGCCCTGCAAGACCCTTCTTCCCGCACCTTCCTCCCGCGGCTCGGAGGCCGCCCGCAGCGGCACAGCCCCCGCAGCCACCTCAGCCAGGCCTCCAGGCTGCGCGGGCTGTCCGTCTCCACGCCCACATCCGCCACGGAGCCGCCGGAAGCCACGGAGCCCCAGCCCTGCAGCTCGCTGCTGCGCCGCTGGCCGCCGTGGCCGTGGTGGTGGACGTGGCCAGGGTGGTGCTGCGGGTGCCCGATGGAGCTGACGCCAACGTCGCCACTGCCAACCGCGACGCCCACGTCCACGCCCACGCCCACGCCGCCAGCACCGTGATGCCGGCCGGCCGCGGTGCCAGTGCCTGTGTCCACCAGCGTCGCAGGAGCCGCTCCTGCCGACGCCCCCGTGACCAAAGCCGCACCTGCTGCGCCGGCAAGCGGACCGCGGGTGCCCGCGGCCGTAGCAGTCACATGTGTGGTTGCAGCACCCGCCCTGGTTGCGGTAGGTGCGGCCGCGGCGCCTAGGTCTGTGAGGCCCGCGTGCCCGCCATCCCCCGAGCTGGCACCGACGTGTCCGGCAGTAGCAGCAGCAGCTGCAGGGTCCACGCCTGCTGCTGCAAAAGACATGAGCGGATTCTGGGCGAAGACTGAGGTCGATGCCGGGGCTAACGGCCGTGCCAGCAAAGCCTGGGCACCGGTGTTGCCTGCCGTGCTGGCTGCTTCTGCCGCCGATGCTACTGCGGCTGCCGCGGGGTCGGACGCTAACGGCGCCTCCACGCCCTCCGCCACAGGCATGCCGCCAAACCCGCCGCCGCTGGGACGCATGGCCGCGGCGATGGTCGCCTCAAGCGCCCGTGAGACTGCATTGCTGGCTGGGCCACCGGCTGCCTCCACCTTCACGCGCGCTCCATGGACGGTGGGGCCGGCGGCGGCAGCTGCGATAGGTGCCGGCGCCGGGTCGAGCTCCGCACGCGCCGCGGCCGCCGCCGCCTGCTGCTGCTGGATGGTCGAGCGGAGCAGCAGCCGCGTGCGGAGGCCGATCATGGGCATGGATATGTACAAGATGCCGTCGGACCTGTTGCCGTGTAGGTTTGACATGTGGCATGTTTGTGCAGCATCGCACACAAGCCCGGATCAAATAAATTGCCCGCAACGCACATGTTGCACTCCCAAGGGACCCACCCATAGTATTCCGTCTTAATGCGGCGATGTGGGTCCTCTAGCTGAGGCTCCTCCTCCTTTTCGATCCGTCCCCACCGCCACCAGGCCCCACAGCCGGCCGCGCCAGAGCCCCCGCTGCCGCCTCCGCCATCAGTACCGCCGCCGCCAATGCCATCACCGGCATTGCCGCCGCCGTACACCCCACCCGATTTCTCCCAAGATCCGCTGCCCAGCTGTGAGCTGCGACTGAGCAACTGCGCAGGGGCGTTGCGGGACCTGCGCCCCATCAACCCGCTTCGCGCCGTGGCACGTCCGCGCGGCATCGACGTGCCGCTGGCCCACGTCCCATCGAAGCCCCCCGCGCCCCCTGGTGCGGGCCCCGGGTCGCTGCTGCCTCCTCCGCTGCCTCCTACTCCGCTGCCCGCTCCGAAGTTCTCCAGCACCTCGGTGTTCTCCACCCCCAGCAGGTCGCTGACCAGCAGCGGCGGCAGGTTGTAGCGCCCAGCCAGCGCCTTGACCAGGTCCCAGGCAAAGCCCTCCGCCTGGTGGAAAGCAGGCAGGGTCCGAGGCCAGGGAAAAGGCATGAACGCGCCAAAACACCATCACCAACGCGCGCCCTGCCTTTGCCCATCCCCTGTTGCCCTCAGTATCCACGCCCGCTGGCCGTGCGCACCTTGACCCATCGTATCTGCGGCTCCAGCAGGCTGAGCACGGGGCGGGGCATGTCCAGGAAGCCCCGCAGAGCGCGCATGCCCGTGGCCCCGTCCGAGTAGTTGGACCAGCGCCTGCGCAGGAGGAGGGCCGGGCAGATGCGAAACAACATGGGCCGCGCCGCAGCGCATGCAAAGGTCGGGCCGGTCCGTGGACAGCCGCCCTTGCAACATGCAAGGAATTGAAGGCAATGGCATTATTATATTGCATGCGCGTAACCGGACCCCACTGCCCTGCCCACTGCCCTGCTGCAGCAATACTCACACAAGGCGGGGACGCGCCGCAGTGAGGCAGTAGTCCACCACCTGCACCTCCACACGCCCGCGGTACTCGCGACGCAGCTTGCGCTCCACCTGCATGGCGGCGTGGGTTTGGGGGAGGCGGGGGAGGGCATTCTGACGGAAAGGGGATGACGGAAGTGGGGACAATGAGGCACACATGTAGTAGCAGCATAGCCCGCGTCCGTCCATACGTCGCTATTTGTGCATGAATGGGCAGCACCGTTACAAAACCCTTTGACAGGTCGTGGGCCCCGTCGCCACGCGTGGTCAGCCACCGACACCGCCAACCGTTGACACGCATGCGTTACGCACCAGACATACCCAATACTCTGATCTCCGCCCCCACCCCTGCCCCTCCTACCTGAGGTGGAAGCGTCTTTCCTCCTCGTAGGTCGACCTCAATGTATGCGCCAGAGCCAAAGTCGCCAGCAAAACCTAGTCGCGCCAATTCGAGGACATGGGCGTACGCTCGCCGCCAGCGGCTGACCACGAGAGCTCGCCTCTCTCGTGCTTCGCGCAGTTCCTCGTCATCACTGTCCTCGCTCTGTGCCTCCGCTGCCTCGCCAACAACGGTGACGGTGTTGAGGTCACAGCGCTGCGAGCTACCCATTGTTGAAACGCGCAACATGTTGCATTAGGGTTATGCCTTCAAGGTGTTTCTGGTTCAGAAAGCCAACACTGCTTAGAAGCACTGAGCACTGAGCAACGACAGCGCGGTCGGGCGCGAAGTCAAAGCCGAAAGCTTTGCTATAAACCAATTCCGAAAAGCCTTCACCTCGGCATGCTTCTCATTTTCTTTGTTTGCCCGGCTTCAGAGAGCTTGGTATCGCACCGCTGGTTGCACGTCTGATTGGCACCGACGGCAAATAGACAATAAAAGGGATGGGTGATACCGTGGTATTCTTAGACCTCTTCTTGGTCAATTGCGTGGACGTTAACCGTGGATCCCGGACGACAGCTGACTCGCGAACCGTGGCGGCCCGTCGCATGCTTCTCTCACAACTTTATGACATTGTTTGCCGGCCGCTGCTAGGCCACAACACGGGACAGCACGAGTGGGCAGCTGAAGTATGCTTACATGTATCACAGACCGGAACCGGCGCACATGGCGGCGTTATGCTAAGGCACATCCGGGGCCCCCTAGCCAATGTCACTTTCAGTAACAAACTGCAACGCGCTAGCCTCGCTCTAGCTATGGGGGCAGGCCCTTGTGGGGCTAGGTGGGGCGGGGCGCACAAAGGTTCCCGAAAGCCTCACGGCACACACACTGGCAACCCGTGCTGGCAACCTCCTGTGCTTGCAATCAACATCGTTCAAACGGTGAATAGCCTTGACCAGGCGCATGCTGGTGATGCACGAAGCAGGGCACGAAGTGTAATTGGCAGGGGGGTGCCAGGCGTCCAGCCGCTGCCACGAACAGCGGGGCATGTTCATGTAGTGTCACAACTTCCCGCACAATTTTCCCAGGCCGCTGCGTTTTCAGCAGGGGTCTGCGTCTGCATGCATTCCCTGTAGATGCCAGCACTATGTAACCGCACCCTAATGCTGCTGGAAAGCTGCGACACGTGTTGACCCGCATCACCGCATGCATGCATGGGAATGGTCAAGCATAAGGACAAGCGGCCTTGAAAGCTAACTCCGGAGAGTCCCATCCATTTGGGTCCCGGATACAGGTTGCAAGTTGCCACGGACAGCCACGGATGCACCTCGGCAAGACTTATTCCCCCATCCACCCAGGGGGACCCGGATACAAATGCAGTGCATCCAGGTCTGGCCAGCAGTAAGTACAAAAAATGCAGGATCCATGCGCGGAGGTAACTACGCACTCAAACACAGATAACGCCCCTCGTGCGAAGGATCACAATGTTCACGATAAGGAACATGTTAGATAGGCTCTTCATCAGCGCAGCCCATCAGAGGGCATATCTTAAAAGCACACGACTGCTCCTGCTATCACAGACGCGACCTAAGATGCGCGTGTGCAACCCCCGCCGGCCCAGCAAAAAAGGTTACCCGTTGCACCGTACCCGTTGCATCTTGGTTCCCCCAGCCACATTGTTCATGATCATTTCTTGCGTTACTTGGTGTCACCCCTCACACCTTCTTGTAGTTGTAGGCGGCGGCGTACGCGGAGTAGGCTGTGTCATCGGTAGCCCTATTACTGCTCCGTTGCCGCTGCCGCCCTCGCCGGTGCCGCCCTGGCTGGCTGCCATTCACGCAGCCCGATAACAAATGCAGCAACACCCGCCCCATCGCGGTGCCCACACTGTTATGCAGCAGCTGCTACAGCTGCTGCTGCTGCTGCTCCTGCTGCCGGTCCAGGAAGCGCTGCAGTGCGTGGCGGCCGGCGATCACGCCGGCGGCCAGGCCACTGAGCTCCGCAGCGCCGTGGTGGGGAGCCGGCGGGACAGTGCTGCTCCGCCCGACCCCAGCCGCAGGGGCAGCATGCGCGGCCCGATGACACCACGGCAGCGCCGGCTACGGCTGCCCCTGCGGCGGCGACGCTGGTGCTGGTGGCAGGACCGACCGCGGCTGCTGCCGCGGTGGAGACATGTCCCTGCTGCTTTGCGGAGAGGCACACCAGCCCTGCTGGCGACCAGTGCCCATTGCGTGATGTGCCGCCGGACCCGCTGCTGGCGCAACGTGTGCTGCCGGCCCTGCAGCTTGCGTACGTGGAGGCCCCAAGGGGGCAGCCATCCCCGCCGCCGCAACGGCACGGACGTACCCATAGCATGCGGCGTGTTGCAGCTTCGCCTCATTGTTTGCGGCTGTCAGCTGCGCCTTGCGCTGCTCGCGCGACCGGCGTAGCAGATCCATTGAGCTCAGGACCTCGACACTCGCGGCGCTTGCGGGCCGCGGCGCCGGCGGCGGCGCCGGCAGCGAAGAGAGCGCGTTTGCCTCGAGGGAGGCTGTGGCTGTGACGCAGGTGGTCGCAGTAGTGGAAGGCGAGGTGCCGCCAGTGGTGGCCGAAAGGGAGGGGGAGCGCCGCCGCTTCGGCGGCGGCAGCAGATCGGCCGCGGCCGCCTGCTGCTGCAGCGGCTGTTGCGGTTGCGGTGCCGCTGCAGCTGGGGGCGGCCGCCGAGAGGTCGCACACCTTGTCTCCACTTCCGCGAGGTCAGGCGGTGGTGGCGGCGAAGCCTTCAACGCTTCAGCGCTGGCGGCGAGGGCGGCCATGAGGGCGCGCAGCGCATCCTCTTTTGTGGTGACCTGTGGCCCGGCGGGCCCATCCTCTGAGCACGGCTGCAGCTGCGGTCCTTCAGCTTCCTCTCTGCCATAACCAGACTGAGGCAACCTCGGCGCCGTTGCGTTAGTGTCTTTCGCTACAGGGGCCGGCGGCCGCGCCACCTCCCGCTCCTCCGACCGCTGATGTTGCTCCACCACCCCCAGCTTTGATGTGGCCGGGGCCGCGAGCATGTACAGACCCTTGCCACTGCCACAGTGTACCGCCCTATCCTCTCGCATCAGCCGCAGCTGTTGCCGCTGCGGTAGATGATGATCGCGCTGCTGCTGCGGTGGCGGTGGCCGCGGCGACTGCAGCGGAGGTTAGGGAACAGCAGTTTACTAAAGCTCAAGGAAGCATAACTGCCGGCAGCACACGCGCGCGCGACAACGCACAAAGCCGCCTGCGGAGCATGCGCCCTACCTCACCTGCTCCTGGTTCTCGAACGGCTTGCGAGACACCGTGCCCTTGCTCTGAAGCAGCAGCTCCACTGCCGGCAGCGCGGCGCTTGCAGCGCCCATCGGCCATGGCGGCGACGGCAATGCAGCTGCGGCCGGTGGGCAGCTTAAGCCGGCAGAAGTACCAGCAGCAATAGTTTCTGCTGGCGACAGGCGTCCCCGTGTCTGTTCACGGCTGCTGGGGTGCAGTCCAAGCTCATGCTGCCTCTGCTGGCGGTGGTGCTGGTGATGATGTCCCTGGTGCTGGTGATCTTGGGACCGCCGGTGGAACGCTGCACCGCCAGCCACGTGTGGCACATCCGCATGAAAGCTGTGGTGAGGACTCGGCGGGTCGTGGACACCCTGCTGGCTCCAGCAGGGGCGGCCGCTACTGGTGGCGGCGGCACCCCAGCTTGTTACCGCCCCGCTAATGTTGCTATCGGCCCGCGCTTCTACTGATGCAATGTTGGCGTGGGATGCTGCAGAGCCGCACCCGCTGCGGCCGGCGGGCGTGTCTGCCGCCGCCGCCGCATGCTGTCTGCACGATGCGCCCACGCCACCTGCAAAGCCGTGCGCCTGCAACCTGCCGCTGGCAGCTGCTGCTGCTGCTGCTGCCGCCCGCGGTGACCCGTCGTGACTCGGCGACCCACCCCACAGCTCCTGCTGCTGAGGGCGCAGACGCGGCCGGTTTTGCACGGCGGTGGCCTCAGGCGAGAACTGCAACAGCGGGTCACTCGGAGCGCTTGGTGTCCGTGCCACGCCACCGCGTGCGGCCGGCGGCGAGTAGTGCATGCGCGAGCTGCCGCCACTGCCACACGGGCTGTCTGCCGCTGCCTGTGCTAGCGGCAAGGACGGCTGGTGGCGGACTTGCTGCGGCGATTGCTTGTGCCCCATGCCCGCCGGCCATTCCCACCGCTGCTGGTCAGCGTTGGCTACAGTACAGAACTGGGCGGGATGGGAGCACCTGAGCGGCTCATGCAGCGGCGGTGTTTCTTGCCACTGGGACCGCTGCCGAGGTGCAAAGCACCCCGCGGTCGCGTCGCCCTCGCTCCGCGGTCTGCGTGTACACACGCAAGATCATTATCAATCCTTGATGCGGGCACATGACCGCTCCACAGTTGGCAATGTGCCCTAGTCGGCATACCAGGCATCGGTTATGTTCACAGTGGCAGTCACCGCCGCACAAGCCAAACACACGTGCGCCCCAGCAGCAGTTCAAACGACACGCACCGCTTGCCGCATGGCGACGCGGGCAGCTCTTGATCACCGACCGCACCCGCCGCCACTGCGCACCCAAGGCTGCTGGGAAACTGGTGCGAGTGGGGCATAGCACCGCGTGGCTGCGCTGTGTGTCCCGGGTGCGTGGTTGCTGAATGGGCACGATAGCAGGCGCCATCGCTGGTCCCAGACACGCCCCCGGGCAGAGACCCTATGAGGGCCAGCAATTCGGCTGTTGCAACCCGGCCCAGCGGGCCAGGCAGTAGCATGCGGCTGCGGCTGCCACCGGCGTCCGTGCCGTCAACACACGCGACCGCCGCCGCGCCAGCGTTGTGCCATCGGCGCTGATCGCCCTGCGTCGTGTCTGCTGCGGCAGGGACACCGTCACAGGGGTCGGCGCCGCGAGTCACAGGCAGGAAGCCTATGTGGGGTGACAGAACTCCGCCCGACCGCGAAACTGCGGCGCCGCTGTTCGTCCGGCTACCGGCGCGTCCCTCAGCCGTGCAGCTGTGACCGTGATGCATTCGAACCTGGATACCTTCCATGCAAGAAGTTTTCCCGTCAGCGACAATCAGGCAAGCGGACACAAGAGCGGACACGGCCAGCGACACACGGCCAGCGACACACGTACCGAGCATCAAGCGCAGCTCAGCTACCGGACAGCTTTGTCCTTGGTATTTGTTCTAATGAGTGAAGCGACCAGCGCCCGTTCAAAACCAGTGAGTGAAGATTGCCCGAGAATTGCACCCCTTCGTTCGCACTGAAGCCGTGATAATTGAGGTATTGCGTAGAGATCCGCGCTGAGCATGCATGTTAAGCGGCCATCATAGACCAACGACGCGAGCCTCACCTTGCCCGGGCCCGACTGTAGAACCAGCCTTAGGAACTACCACGCCGGCATCCGAGCTGCTCTATACACACAACCAGGTTGACAGTGCACGGAAGCCTGACAACTAGTTGCGCCGAGCGCTCACTGCTGCAATCTGCGCTGGAGCTCGCCGACCGTCGACCGCCCTTTAATTTGCCTAGTAAGGTCCGAGTGTTCAGTCGTTATACTACCTACCACAGACTCTTCGGCCTAGGCCTCCTTGCAGAGACCATTCCAGCCAACTGTTTTACTGTCGCAACACGCGAGTCTTAAATGCATCGGCAACGGATACAATATTTTAGGCTTAAGAATATGAGTAGCTCGTCTGTAGTTTTGCATGAGTGCAGGTTTACCGGGTGTGGATGTGTGTGACGGACGGGCACTTTATTCGTGATTGGGTCGTGCATCTGGATTGGAAATAATGGACGAAGTGTTACCTAGATGATATAATACCTCTGCTAAGTTTCCAGGCAGTCACTCTGTTCCCACACCACTTGTCCCACTTGGTCCACACCCAGGTCAGCAGGTCGAGTCCCCAATGGTAGGGCGCCGCACACAACAACGCATTATGGCTCAGGCAACTTCTAGTTCTAGGAGCAAAATCCCCATGCGAGTACCGCCCAGAGCTAAGCGCCGCCACCATCCATGAGCCGCTTTCCTCTGGCCCGCGCACTGACGTGTCTGCCACGCAAACATGCTACCCTGTGTCCTTGTCCGCCCTGTCGTAAGCCGTAAGATTGCACGGTAAACCGTCCGTGTGCAGGGATGATTCCACGCCCATATCTCAGACGGCCTGTATCCCAACTCGTGCTTCAAGGCCTATCACACTGCCTGCTCCTGGTTCCATAGCGGCCCCAAACGGAACTCGTTGTCTACATCCCTCTGACCTCTGGAACCATACGTGGCCACTCTGCCCTACCCGCCCCGCACCAAGCCGCACACGTTAAGCCTCGCTCGTCACAATCCACATCTCCCCACACGCTACCACCCCCACCCTCCGCCCTGCACCCCACCCTTGCTAATACGGTAGTCGACTATCGGTCGGTTCCGGGAAGTGCCCACCAACCCAACCAACCCTTGCCTCCTCCACGTGCTCGCCGTCACCTCATGCGTCTTCCTCCTCGCCGCCCTCCCCTCCTTCCCCTTCCCCTTCCCCTGCCGCGCCCGCTCCCTGCTCCTGCTCATCCTCCTCCACCGGCCGGGCAATGCGTGCCTCCACCGCCGCCAGCACTGCCTCCACGCCCGCCTCCCCCAGGCGCGCCTCGCAGTCCGCCACCACCAGGTGAACCTCCACGGGGGTGCGCGGCGCCAGGTTCGCCAGCTGCAGCAGCTCGCTGCGCGTGAGGCGGTAGGCCTGCGGTGGTGAGTGGGCGTGAGAGTGGAGGGTACGAAGGAGTGAGGCACGGATGCCAGGGCATGGCATGGCAGGGGTGATAGCGTAGTTGACGAGGGGTAGGCGTAGGGAGTGCAGGCAAGAAAGGCCGAACCGGGTCCAGAGAGCGGTGTGGTCAGCAGCCGTGTATGGGCAGCAGACGTCCCGGGGCGCCTAGCACCAAATGCGTCGCGGACTGAACCCTGACTCCCTCCAGCGCTGCACCGACGGGCGCGCTGGCATGCAGCGAATGGCCACCAGCAACCCCAATCCATGGCTTCCCACCATAAGCTATGGGCTATGGCTGTGAAGTTTTCAAATCCTTGGCCACAAACCGCCTGTCACCTTGGCTCTTTGAAGCAGGTCTGAGCCCGCTCACGCTGGTCTCTCGCTCTGCCGAGTGCACCCGCCCACATGCCCTTGCGCCCCATCCCAACTTTAACCAAGTTTCTCCCAGTACCTCCCCGTACCCAGTCCCCACAAGTCAGTCAGCCGTACCTGCAGCGCATCAAAAAACTGCTGCAGCTGCTCCGAGCTCAGCGGCAGCACCGGCTGCGAAGAAAGGTACTGGAATGCCTGTGAATTGTGTAGTATTGATAGGGGCACACCGGAGCACGCCCGGTCTTAATACTTCTGCGTAATGAGCGCTCCAGATTGCCAGCGCGGGCAGCCGGGCACGCAATTGGACCTGTTTACCAATGTACAGCTCGGCACCATTTCGCGTTGTGTCACATGCTACGCGGCACAACCGCCGCTTGCCATTCCGTTAATGAAAACCGCAAGCTGTGCCGGCTCTCACCATCCGTTCTGAGGGGAGGGCCCGGCCTCTCCCCGCCCCCCGTTCCGTCAGGACCTGTGGGTAGCGTGGAAGCAGTAGCAGTAGCTTGTTAGGCCTGAGGTGCGGCGCTATGATAGCCTGGCAAGCGGAGACACCGCAGCGTCAGGTTCGCTGCCTGCCGCGTTGCATGATGTGGGCACATGCAACCTGACGGGGAAACCACCTACGTAGCCCAGCCCCCACGGCTGGTGGCTCAGTAAAGGCTGAACGCGCTGTTGATGTCCCCAGTATCCTACCTCATAGAGCTACAACTGCGCATCACTGGGAAGCATAGTACAACCTCCGAGTGGAGCCCCCCCCCCCGCCCCGCCGCTCCCGCACACATGCCCCACAGCCCACAGCAAGACGCAGAACAACACTTAGCATACTGCCCCGCGCAATGCATTACCTGGAGCACTTCACTGTTGCACACTGTGGACACATTTGGCTGCAAGCTGCAGGAAGCGCGCGTGGGATGCGGGAGTTGTCCGGGGAAAAGTCGTCAAGGGCACGCTTTCAAGGCCAAGACCAAGACCTGCACTTACTACCCCTGCATATACTCACAGCTTCATTCCAGGCCGTTTTCTCAAGCCACAGGTGTCCGCAAGCGCTCAGACTCAGAGGCTCTCGTGGCCGCCAAAGTTTTACCAATGGAGCAAAACCAGGATTCCGTTTATACAGCAAGCATGAGTAGCTAACACGCGAAATGCTGGAGGCTATGAAACTCGCTTTCAAGACGCAGAAGGTTTGTGCAAGTTCTAACTTGAGGATGTTGCTTGGAGTGCTGGAGCGTCAATTGTTACAGTATACTGTAAGTCTGTTACAATGTTATGGAAAATTGATGGCTTTGTGGCAGACGGGCCGAGGCGAAGAATGCACTCCCCGTTTCGCCATGCGTGAGGTTTCACGCGTCGACTGGGTCACAACATCCTGTTTACTAATTTTATAATCAATAAACGAGGCGAGAGCCGTTCGTGCGGCGTTGCAGGCCGACAGTACATTCCCCAGTCGCAAACAGCCAAACAAGCCCAGTTGATTGCGCCTGTTGCATAAATGACATAAGCCGTGGCTTTCCTTTGCAGCGCAATATCCCCGAGCGTCGACACGCCACGGGCAGCGGCGGGGTGTTGGCGGGAGGAGTCACAGGGGAGTCTGGGACGCCTGAAGCCCGGCGTCGCCACGCCGTGGGGGCTCCGCTGGCGCGCCGGCGCTGCAGCACACGGGCAGCAACGTCGGCGGCTCGTCGCATTTGCTCACCAGCAAGGCGCATGTGAGATATCGAATGTTCATAGGAAGCCCAAGGGTGTTGATAACGCAGCATGACGTGTTGGGTGGCGAATGTCCGTGTGTTCCTATCGCGGGTGGCAAATGTCCGTGTGTTCCTATCGCCCATGCCCACCCCATTCACTCCGTCTTTGATGGGCGGCTACTATCCCCTTCTTTTATCTTACAGGTTCGGCGCAGCGACGCCGGCTACCTGCTGTACCTCATCATGCGTGGGGCGGTGGACCAGGTGCGGGTGGGACCAGGGGTGACGTGGCGTGGCGTGGCGTGGGCGGGAGGTTGCGGCAATGCATGCAGAATTGCATGTGAATACAATCACTGCATATTGCAGGAATGAGCGTGGCTTTGGCTGTCGATATCAGATTACGGTGCGCATCTTCAGCACTAGAGGTAGTGCATGTCAAGCATCTTCGGTATCAGTGCATGCGTGGGGCATCTGCAGAGTGAATGCTGCTGGATGCAGTGCTTTTGAGGGAAGGAGAGACGTAGGGTAGCCCATAAGCCAGGCCTCCCATGCATTGACCCGGGTACCCGTTTTATTTATGTTTACGCGGATGATTAAAGCTGCAGCAAGCGACTTGGGGGTTCCCCCTCTTGTGCGATGCGGGTGTGTCGGGGGTGGGGGCTGCCCTGGCGGCGGGGGCCTTCGTGTGCACCTTGGCCCGCTTGTGGTCGCTGAAATGGGAGAATCATCATAAGGAAGCACTGTGGCGTGTGGCCGCCAACGCTTGCTGGGCGTTTCCACGGCATGCTAGCGAGCGGGCGCGAGGCGTTACTGTTGACCCGTGTTGGGCGTGTGGGGTTGACATGCAGGGTGGGGACCGGCGTCACTGGTTTTGGGACTGCACTGTTGCGCTGTCACTTCGGGAAAGTATGGGGATGGCTATGGGTTTCCTGCCGGAGGAGGCTCTAAGTGCCTTCTCTCGTGAGGAGTTGTGGTTAGTGCGCCCGCCTGCGGGGATTGCGCCACCTGTGTGGGATGTGGTGTGTCTCGCTGCTATGTCTGCCCTGGACTTTGGTCGGCAGCGTGTGGTTATGGCCGGGTTGGCGGCGCGAGCGAAGCTGCCGTCGGCCCGGGTGCTGAGCATTGGACTTGCCGTCGTAGCTGACTTCTGGGGTCGTCTCCAGACGTTTGTGACTTTGGGTATCTGGCCAAAGGGTTGGGACGCTGTGCCGTTTGCGCATCCCTTCATATCTCGGGCTGTTGGTGACGGCATGGTTTTGCGCTTGCCGTATGACGCTGATTCCCCGCCCCCCTCGCCGTGAGAGGTTGTGCGTGGTTGGTGGCTCTGTGTGTGGGAAGGATGCACGTGTGGGTGACCGTTCTAGTACCTGGACGCTTGCGCCCTGGTTAGTGCGTGCGCTGTGCGTGTGTCCTGTGGCCTAGACGTTTCCCGGCACTCCTGTGCCTAGGCTTGTGGCGCTGAGGCACAGCGGTGGGGCTCTGGCGGGTTGAGGCTTGGCTAGGACTCACTGTGCGCGGAGTCACACGGACTTTGCCCGCGGGAGGGTTTGCAGCAAAGTTGGGGTTGGTGGAGTCAAGTTGGGCCCTGATAGCATGTGATGGCTCGGCGTCTTCGGGTGCTGGGACTGTCCCCTCTGTAACATCCGCATCCATTGGCCAGCTTGCGTGACGCAAACAGTGCGGTTATGTGGACACGGCTAGCTAAAGAGTGGTAACGTGGTACTGAGAATCAGAGTCGGAAGCATTGGTAGCTGTTTGCGGTAGCAGGGCAATTGCTTGCGGCCTGGGACCCTTCCTTTCACCGTGCCGTGTACCGCCTGCCGTGCAGTACATGTACTTTTGGATCTTTAAAAGCATCCTTATCTATGTATCAAGCCAATTGATGCATGCATGCAGTAGGTGAAGTATACTGGACAAGTGCGGCTGTGGCGCTGTGGGTCTTGAGAGTACGCTAGGCTGCAAGTGCGCGGTGGTGGCCATCGGAATGCTGGTGCCATACCTGCTCATCGGCGCGAGGCGCAACATCATTTTGATGAAACTTTGTGGTGATCATCATTTGGGCCGTGGGGGCGGATGGCGGGTGCCCATGAAAATCTCTCGCTTGGCGTGCCCCAGGGGAGCACCTCTCCTGCCGTGCCCTTGCCTTTGGAATGGATGTGCGGTGATGCAAGGACGGCTTACAGCCGCGACGCAACCGTCTCTCGACTTGGTACGAAATTTAGAATGGAAACGTGGAAAGAGCTACGTGTGAGACTGTTACTCGTGTCACGCAAGGTGTCACGTGGGCGGCCACAGGGGCTGCACCACCACTGCTGTGGCGAACGCCAATACGCCATGCCCCTGCTTGTGCTATAAGGTCGCATTTATAGCGTCGTACCAAGCACAGGATGACTGGGCGCGGGCAGCTTGTGCCTCAAGCTAGCCCAATGCGCTGGCGGCAAGGTGGCGGTGGTGTCGGATGATGGAGGCGGAGCTGTAGATGGAGAAGGAAGAGAGGCAGCGGTTCCTCATTGCAAACTATCCCGTCCGGCCTAGGCCCGCGAGCGAGGAGCTTGTCAGACCTGCGGTTTGTTCAGCGTGAGTCCGCTGACACCGCTCCGGCCATAGTCTGTGCCAGGGCTATCCCAAACACCTGGTTGCTTCGTGTTGGAACGCGGCGAGTGCGACAGAGCCTGTGATACCCCTGTTCAGCTGGACAGTGACAGTCCGCTGGCGTGGGTGAGCTGTAATGGGCACTCTATTAATGACGAGTGTGGTGGGAACGAATGCGTACGTAGACCAGAGCGGACGGCGGAGTGGGCTTGCACTCTATGTTTTACACAGTGTTTCTCCGCATTCCGAGTACAGCGAATGCTAAATGCCACCAAGCAGACATCTACCCCATCCTACTACGCCGTCAACCCCCCCCTCTTCCCTGTCCCATCGCGCCCTTCTTTGCACAGCGCACATTCCAATCCAAAACCATGGCTATCAGCTTCCAGGGGCAGGCACACGGCCGGGTCAAGAAGGGCCTGAACCGCCTCCTATCCCACAACGCCAGCGGCGCAAAAATGCCATGATTTTACCCCGGCAATGGGTGTTCGGCGAGACCAGGGACTAAACATCCAGATCGTCATCACATCGTGGCCCCGACTAGAAGATGCAATCCCTGCCCAGGGCCTCAGCTGCCCTCCTCTCCGCCGTAGCGCCATTAGAAGTAGCTAAGCCAGGGCTGATATCCCCTGGCCTCGGTGGGTATGTGTTGTGTTGTGTGGTAATGTGTCGAGGTCCGGAACGTGCAGTCCACAGGTCGGCGGCAGTGGCCACGTCAGCCCTCCGTCCACGCATTCGCGGACAGCACAGGTTAACACGCCTCGCAGTTGGAGGAGCCTGCGTGTGTCACCCACCCGCGGCCTGCAAATGTGATGCAGGCATCCTCCCGTCACCCCTCGTCAACATGACTGAGAGCGCCGAGTACCCCTGGCGCTAAGCCCGCCAGTCAGGAGTCCCCGCAATATGCTTCCTGTCAAGGCGCTCAATTGGTGTATGCCTGGTGAGCACGCTGACCGGACGACAGCTCTGTCCGACTGCACAAACACTGCGTCTGCATTCAAGTAATTACACACACAGACACGCATGCGCATGCAGTATCAAATGCCCACCATCCCAAGCCCTCACGGCAATCGCGTGCAGCTCCCGCGTTGCAGCGGCCGTTCACGTAGATGCACACACACGCGCACACACACGTCCGTGCACCCCGGCAATGACACCAAGCCACGCGCCGGCAGGCAAGGGAAGGGCATGTGCGTCAAGTGGGTCCAACTGCAAGTCGTCATCCGGCCGCAGCACGCAGACAGCGACACCGCCAAACTCCACACGCACCGACAGCAGCCGGCCTGGCATCTGCCCGGCTCCGCATCTACACGACTCACAGCCCCGCACCCAGTCCTGACGGGCTGCTGCCCCTCGAGCTGCTGCCTCCGTTGGTCGGCGCGCGCGCGGCCAGCTTGCCGCCGCCCCCACTGCCGAGTCGCAACCGCCCGTCGGCGTCCTCATCCGAGCTGCTCGTCACCCCCGCCAGCAGCGGCGCGTGCGCCGCTCCCGCCGCCGCCGCATCCCGCGCCGCCGCCGCCACCGCCGCGGCCGCGTCCAGCGCGCCCGGCACCGCGCCCGGCGGCGCCGGCGGGGGCACTGGCATCCGCACCCTGTGCTGCGAGGTGCGGGGCGACTGCGACGGCGAGGCGCCGTAGCCCACCGCGCCGCTGCCGCCCAGCCCCGCGAGCACCTGTGCGCTGGGCCCAGACATGATGCCGCTGGTGGAGACGGCGGCGCTGGCGGTCAGCAGCACCGCCGCCGGCGTCGTGGGCTCGGCTCGGTAATAGTCAGACAGCTCCGCCTCCACGACCGGGCCGGCTGCCGCCGCCACCTCCGCCGCCGCCAGCGCCGCCCGCGCCGCCGCCGCGATCTGGCCGCCCTCGTGGTAGCTGGCGCCGCTAGGGAGAGGTGGCAGCGAGCCCAGGTGCGGCGCGTGGCCGGCAGCGGCGCCGTTGCCGCCGCCGCCGCCGCTGGCGTGGTTCCGCACCGAGGGCTGCTTGTTGAGGGCGGCGACAGATGCGGCTGTCATGGAGGCGCCGTGTGAGGCGTTGATGGAGGCGGCGCGCTGCAGCAGCGCCGCCACTGTCTGGCTGTGGATGTCGCGCACGGAGGGCGTGCGGGCAGAGCCTGGCTCCCCACCGCCGCCGCCCAGGCCGCCACTGGCGCCGCGCGTTGTCCCGTAGGCAGCGGAGCTGCGCGCGCAGAATGGATGGCGAAAGATGCGGGCGCAGGCTTGGCGGCAGGCAGCAGACAAGCAGCGCCTCCTCACCGAGGTACAAACATATATTCAGAGCTCAGCAGCGTGTAAGCCGGGGACCGTGACCCCAGGTAGACACCCATGATGCTGGCACCGTGCCTTGCGCCGTCGCCTACACTGGGGTTTGTCCGGCCGCTTGGTGACAGGGTCGCTTGGTGACAGGGTCGCTCTCACCTGGGCGTCCTCTTTGCCGGCGCCAGCAGCTGCAGCAGGTCGCGTGTCTCCATGTCCAGCGGCTGCTCCAGGTCGATGGCGGCGCGGTCCATGCCCGCAATGCCGCTCAGCACCGCCACCGGCAGCCCGCCGCCCACCTCCTCCCCCTCCTCCCCCTCCTCGCCCTCCTGCAGACCCGCCACGTGCATCATGGGCGACATGCCGCCGCCGCCGCCCAGCCGCAGCCCGCTGCTGCCGGTGTGCGAGCGCCGCTTCGCGCCGCCGCCGCTCTGGCTGGTGGCGGAGGCGATGCCGCCGGGCAGCGGTGTGCCGGAGGCACTGCTGCGACCCTGCGGGGCATCGCGGCTGGTGCTGCTGTGGCGCCGCTGCGCCGAGGTGGCGGAGGCGCCGCCGGCGCCGGGGCCCAGCGCGCCTGTGGAGCTGGGGCCGCCGCTGTTGGAGTGGCGGTGTGCGCCGCGGAGGGAGGTGCGCGTGTTGCTGCCCGAGGTGGCCCGCGCCTCGTCCAGCGCGCTGTGGCTGCGGGTGCGGGTGCGCAGCGTCTGCGCCAGCGTCTCCATGTTTTCCGCAATGGAGGGCGCCGCGGGCAGCTGCGGCCTGTGGGGTGCAAGGGGAGTACACAAGAGAGGCAGGCGGGCAGGGAGGTGGCAACGGGATGGGCGTCAGCCGGAACCGAGGTGGCGAGGCCGATGGCCGATATCGTATGCCCGCAAACCCCAATCCCAAATCCGTACGCACTGTGTGAGCTGCAGTCCCTCGGGTGTGGACTGGATGCCCAGGATGGCCTTGAACTCCTCGAAGCTGAGCACGCCGTCGCCGTTGGCGTCCAGGTTGGCGAACTCCTGCTCCAGCTCCGACACCAGGCCCGGGTCCAGAAGCACACGCGCCTCGCCGCCGTCCGCACCTGAACAAGGCAGGGGAGCAGAAGGGGTGAGAAAGCGGGAGGTGCGGGGCTGGCGCAGGGGTGCTTGCTGCATGCTTGGGAGTGGGCCGGCATGAGGAGGGCCGAAGCAGTGGCTTGTGGGTGAATGTGCGTGGGCGCGTTTGGGGTCGATGCAGTGCCCCAGAGCGCTGCTCCCAGGCCACGTCATGCCGCGAGCACCACCACCACCACTACGGTGTGTCCGCCGTATCCGGCGCCCCCAGAGCTCCTCACCCGAGGTGCGGCCGTGCGTCACGGGCGCGTGGCTGCTGGCCACGCTGCCGTCCATGGACTGGGGGCCCGGGCGGCCGGTCTGCTCGGCCTTGGGCGCCAGGGTCTTGAGTGTGCCCGCCTGCGCGCGCTCCAGCAGCACCTCCATGAAGGCCTCCTTGGTCACGAAGCCCGCGCCGCGCCTAGGAGGGAAGCGCGTGCGGAGGGCGCAGGCGCGGAGGAGGCGGCGGGGCAAGGTGCATAAGGGACCGGGCCAGGTGCATACGGGTGCAAGCATTAGGTTGCTCGATCCCGCCTGGGCAAGACTGGCTAGGCACGCGGGCTTCTCGCTGCCGGCGTGCCGTTTACCCTGCCCGTGTGCCGTTTACCCGTATGTCGCGCCCGCCGCTCCCCCGAGCCCCCCCCCTCCCTCTGGGCCTCCCCCGCTCACTTGTCCAGCATGGTAAAGCTCTTCTGCGCCACCAGCGTCTGCTTCTCCTCGTCTATGGTCTGGATGAGGCCGGCGAAGAACTCTTTGATGTCCACGGTGCCGGTGCGGTCCACGTCCAGGGCCTCGAACATGCGGTTGATCTCGTGCTCCGACAGATCGGGAATGGCCTGACGAGTCCCGGGGGGGGGGGGTACATACATGATTAGTTAAGGCGGACGGCAGACAATCTCGGGGCACAGCAACCGGGGAGGGGCGCATGGGGGTTAGCAAGCCTGTCCTCTTTCCGCGCAAACCCCTGGTGCCGCCACCGGCAGCGGCACCCCTACTGAAAGCATCCGTCCACCAGCCCCACCCGTATTACCGTCAACATAACGCGGCAACCTCCCCCCACCCCCACCACCGTCTCCACTCCCTGTGCCTCTCCCCTACTTTTCCCTCCTCACCTCCTTGGCCGCCTTGACCAGCTCCGACACCTCCAGCGTGCCGCTGAAGTCCTTGTCCAGCGTGTAGAACTGCCCCAGCAGCTGGTTGGCGCCGCTGCCCACCAGCTGGTCCGCCATCAGCCCCAGCAGCAGGCGCCGGATGCGCGACTGGTTGGCGAAGGCGCGCAGGTGCCGCAGCGTGTCGGGCACGATGATGGTCTCGGGGGCCTGAGCGGCAGGAGGGGGCAAAGGGGCGGGGCCGGGCGGTGTGTGAGCGTGTGCGTGCGGGTGGTGGTGGTGGTGGAAGTGGGAGCGCGGGCTGTACTAGGTGTCAAGCGGCGGCACTTGGGCGACTGTGGGAAGCTGTGGGAAGGTGATGGTGAGTCATGGCGACGTGGCGGTATCGCGAGGTGCGGGGAGGTGTGCGCTCACCTGTTGCTTGAGCCAGGGCATGTTGAGCACGGTCACGGCGGAGGGCCGCAGCCGCGGGTTGGGCTCCAGCAGCGCCTTGATGCAGTCCTTGGCCGCCTGGGCGCAGGGGCCGTACACAGAGGGTGTGGGGGGGGTGGGGGGGTGGGGGGGTGGGGGTTACATTCATGATTAGTTAAGGAAGTGGTGGACGGGGGTGGGGGGGTGGGGGGGTGGGGGGGTGGGGGGGGGGGCAAAGAGTCAGAGGCGCAGCACGGAGACGGCGGTACCAAGTGGAGCTTGACGGTGGAGATGGAGGGAGGAGGCCGGTGCAGATGCCAGGACTCGCTGGAGCGGCGCACCGCGCGCTCTCCTCCCACGCACTTCCTAAACCCACCTCCCTGCCAGTTCGACCACCCGCCGCCCAAGTAGCGGCGAATCGAATGAGCCGTATATACATTTCCCTCGTCTTGTCGCTTGGCCTCCCACCACGCCTCCTTCCGCTGCCGCCTCCTTCCGCCGCCCCTCTACCCCTGCCCCTCCACACCCCGGCCCCGCACCCTCGCACCTGTGAGATGCCCGCCCAGCGCTCGCCCGCGAACTTGACCCGCGGGCCGCTCTTGATCAGATTGAGCGTGTCCACGTCGTTGGACTTGAGGAAGGGCGCGCGGCCCGACAGCAGGATGTACATGACCACCCCCACAGACCATATGTCCGCCTTCTGGCCGCACACGTCGTTGGCCATCTCGGGCGAGGCGTAGCGCACCGTGCCGAAGGCGTTGCGAACCTGTTGGCGGGTTGGCGGGCAGCCGGCGGGATGGATGGATGGCAGTAAGCGAGAGGAGGGATGGCACATGGTGACGTGGTCGCAAGAAGAGATGGCGGAGCGCCGGCTAGCGTTTGGAGTCATCGCATGTGCCTGCCGCGCCCCATCCTGGACCTCCGCGCTGTGTGTCTTGTCCTGCTGAGCGCAGTAGGCATGCCCGCCCCGACGACCTGACGGAAACGGACTACACACCGCCTCTGCTGCCCCACATCCCCACATCCCCGTGCCCCAACCCTCCCCGCGCCCTCCTCACCGTCTCGTTGGGCTGCACGAACGCCGAGGACCCGAAGTCCAGCACCTTGAGCACCCCGTTGGCGCCCTCGCTGTCAAACATGATGTTCTCGGGCTTGATGTCCTGCGGGCGTGACGGGGATGGTGGCGGTGCGGCGAGTGGGCAGTGGGGAGTTTCGGGTTGTGACCATACCATCAAAAGATCCCGGGGTCAATACCCACGTGTTGAGTCCACAAAACGGCCCTCCTACAGTCCTAGCCTGCTGTCACGCCGAGTCGCCCCCTGCCAGGGCTCCCTGGGGGTCACTGCCCCGGCCCCGGCCACTGCTCGCCATGCCTGCCTGCTGCCTGCTGCGCTATGCCCCACAACGCCCCCCTGACCCAACCTGCCCCATCCTGGACACCGCGGCCACCCTCAACCCGCCCCAGCCCCAGCTCCTTTGGATTCTCGCGCGCCACCACCGCCCGAAGCCCCACTCAGCCTGCCTGCTCACTGCTCAGCAGCAGCGGCGGCCCCGTGGCTGACGCCCGTGCGGCCCCTACCCCGTGTCCGCCACATGCCGATATGCGGCAGGACCCACCAGGTGCGCAATGCCCTTGCCGTGCATGTGCGCCAGGAACAGCATGAGGCCGCGGAGCAGGTGCGCCGCCTGGCGCTCCGTGAAGGACGCCTGTGGGTTGACGCGGGGATCCAACAGGACAGGGCGGTGACGTGCAGTCGCGGCAAGGCAATGCCGGCAATCCGGCATGCAGGTGCACAAGTGTCGGGTGTGCAGCAGGCTCGGAATCCAAACTGGCTCGACACGTTGAAGCTACAGAGCTACAGAGCGACCATGTCCGCCACCATCAGGTCGCGAGCCTGCTGGAGCTCCAGGATCACTCCCATCACCAAACAGCACCACCCGGCCCGCGCCTGACAGCAGCACCAGCAGCTCTACCAGCATCTTCAACTGCACCCACGACCTGCATCTCCATCGCCTTACGCCCGCACCCGCACCTGCTTCTTACTGATGTGGTCAAACAGCTCCCCGCCTGCGTTGGCAGTGGCGAGATGCGAGCGGCAGAGGCCGTTCCTTGCATCAGTGCATGGCACCCTCGTGCACTGTTACACGCCAAGTGCCTCACAACAGTGCCCAGGTACCATACGATAATCCCACTCAGTGGCCCCGCTCGCTTGAACCTTTTCACTCTCACTGCTCGGCGTCCTTGCCCCTCCCATCCCATCATTTCACAAGCTTGCTGCGTTCCCATACGTGCGCCGATCCAGTTCCCTGCCCGCTCCGCCCGCGACCCCTGCCTGCCCCACCCTCCCCGCCCCCACCCCATGCCTCTGTGCCGCTCCGCCCCCACCTTCACAGCACTCCATGCAAATGTAGTAGCACTCCGCGCCCTCGAAGACCTCAAGGACGCGCACTGCGTTCGGGTGGTCCTCAACCAACCGGAACGTGCCGATTTCCAGCTTCACCTTTGCCCGTTGCTTCTCCAGCTGCTTGCGGCTCTGTAACAGCCCAAATGAAGACATCGGGGCGTACACCGGGGTCACGTATTACAAATGCAGGCGCCGGCAGCATCGGACGCCCCCCCCCCCCACACACACACACCCAACCCCTTCCACACCCCGACGCCCCACGCCCCCACCCCTGAACCCCACGGCCACGCCTTTCGCCGCGGGAACCCTCGGGTGCCGACGGACATAACTCTTATCAGCCGCGATTATGGCTCTGCTTAGGAAAGGGTGGTTTTGCGGCGTAGGGTTTTCGGCCGCAGCTCGCGTACACACCGGTCCCGCGCACCTTGGGAATCGTTTTCACAGCCACCTTTTTGTTGGTAACACGATGATAAGCCGTGAGCACTTTGCAGCTTGCTCCATAGCTGGTCAGGGTCAGACGCGTGTAGTTTTCATGGAAGCGCCTGTAAGGACGTCCCAATGGTAGGTTGACACAATGCAGGTACAAGGACAGCTTACGGAGTACACCAGAGCACTGTCTGGGAAGGCAGAAACACGCTGTGACATTCTGTGTACACCTGGGTGGTCGTCGCCGCACTTGCCTGCCCTTTGTCGCTTCAAACATTTCATCAGCCGTGCGCAATGCCTCGGCCTTAAGCGCCTCGGACTTGTGGGCATCATCGGCGTTCGCGAGCTCGTGTACACCCGAGTCCTGCGTCTCATAGCTTGGCTTTGAGCTACTGCATCCCATCTTGGTCCAGCGTCCAGAGCTAGCTCGCTTGTCATGAGCACACTGGGCCCGAGTTCGGAGTGGCCATTTTGCTCTCTAGGCAAAGCGTTGCGTGCTCTCAGGGGTTGTCAAACAGGTCAGCGAAGAGGTAGCGTTTCGTGTCAGTATCGTTCTATCAAGGCTCACTCAGGAAAGGTTCGACCCCACATGTCGGGGGACGTCGATTGACTGTTCGGTTTGGTGGTGTTTGCAGCGTATGCAGGGAACTTTAATCAGGTGTGAAAGCAAGCAGGCGCAGCTGCAGGGGCCCATTGATGCTATGCCGGCACGCGCGTACCATCCACGCGTAACCCGTACCCACGCACGGGCATCCCAACCCCCTTACGCACGCGCGCTGCGGTGCAGCGCGCCTCCCCCGGCACTCGCACCCGTCACCCCAGCCCCAGCAATTGCCGCGAAATCTGCCTTTACACTCAGCGCCAGTATGCACATTGCCCACATTCCAGAATGCAGGAGGAGCTCTAGGCCGCAGACCGTGCCGCAGACCGCGATCACGTGATGTGGGCCAGTTTGTGGAGGATAAGTGTGAGGACTAGGGAGTGGCAACCTATGGCGGCAAGCTAGCACCAAGGAGGAGGCCATACGGACGGGCTGGTCAACTGGCGAGACACCGTACCCGTTTAGGGAGCCTTGTGCATGCCGCTGTAAGTAGAGGAGGCGAGACTGGACGAGCGCCCCTGGATTGTTGGCGTGCGCAGAAAGTCTCCTCCGCCGCGCTCAGCGTCCGCATGCCTCCGCACTTCGATGGATGCGTGCGCCCCTGTTGCGTGAGAGCCCCAATTTGGGCGCGACAGCATGAGAGCCCCAGCCCCAAGGTTTGTCGGCGCGAGAGCCCCAGGCCTAAACTGCAAGTGCCTGTTCATTCAGGTTCGACCACCACAGCCGTCCACGCACCGGACCACCGGAGACCGGCCCCGGCCGCCACTGTCGCTTGCTTCAGTGCTATTTCATTGCTATCGCGACGCACCACCAATCCGTGTACATCCTCACCCGCATATCAACACGAATCCCCAATGGTCGTGCCAGGCTGCCAGCCCATCGTCGTGCCAGCCCAAACAGAGCGTATTCAATGGCTTAAGTCAAGTTCATAGCATCGTCATTCCTGCGCGTGCATAACTGCACACAAAACACCACGCAACGCTGTGCATTGAAACAACGGGGCACTTGAAACCCCTTCCGGCAGTAGCGACATGTTGCCCTGCACGATTCCCTTTTACTTCACCGCTGCGCGTATCATTTGTTCTGCCCATTGCATCATAGTTACCACCAGACTTATGTCAATGCAGCCAGCATGCCCACTGCCGCAAGCGCTCTGCCCATTTTGCTGAAACTACGAACAGCAAAATTACTATGGCACTGCGCCCACGGAGGCGCAAAGCTGCCGCATCTGATCCGGCACGCGCCCATCACCCGCACCCGCACCCGCACCCACACCCGCACCCGCACCCGCACCCCCAGCTCTCGCACCGGCGCCGGCACCTGCCGCGAACTGGGCCTCCACCCTTAGCGCCAGCGTGCACACGGCCTGCAGCGCCACCACCCGCACCTCCCAACTGCGCAACGCCGCCAGACGCGCGCATGCAGCCTGCCGTGCCACGTACCCCTCACCGCCCCCCTCCTCCTCCAGCCGCCGCAGCCGCGGCAGCAGCTGCCCCTTCTTCACCTCCTCCAACTTCACATCCACTACGCACGCGGCCCACAGCCTGCCCAGCCCCGCCTCCCCATCAAAGGGGAGTACGGTGGAATCGCCCACGTGCACCGGCACCGTTCCCAGCCCCGCGCCCTCCAGGAGCCGGTAGGACTGCGAACCGCATCCCCGCGGCGACAGCGCGAATTGGGCCCTCCGCATGCCCTCCTGGAAGCCCACGTCCGGCCAGGCAGCGGTGCAGCTGTCCATGCCGCCACGGGGGCCCGACCGCCGGTTGTCAACGCAGCCGCCGCAGTGCGCGGCCGCCGGGCCGGCCGAGTGGTCGCCACAGCAGCGCGCCTGCAGCACCACGCCGCGGCGCAGATGGGGCCGCGCGGGTGGCAGTTGGGCGTTGAGGATGTCGAAGAGCCGCGGCCGCGTCGCGTCACAGTCGTACCAGCGCGGCAGCAGGCAGCCGTTGAAGTACAGCAGGAGGTCGTGACGCAGCGGGCCCGTCAGGTGCGTGTCATTGAAGCTGGCGCCCCCCCGAACCGTGTCGCCGCCACTCCTGCCGCCAGTGCTCTTGCGGTCCCAGGGCCAGAACCACCAGGACAGGTGACGAGCATGCGGGCTGCTGACCCGGGCTTCGTTTCGCTGCCGTACTGCCGCAGATGCAGCCTGGAGCCGCCGCCGCGGCTCAAGCTGCAGCTGCGGCTGTAGCACCTGCGCCCCGTGCTGTGGCTGCTGTGCCGCTGGCAGTAGCTTGCTGTCCCAGCTCCACAGTCGCCCACCCAGAGCCTCCGTGTCCTCGCCCCAAGCGCCAGCGGCTGCGTCTGGGGCCTCCACCATACCCTGCAGCCACCGGCGAGGCTGGGCTCCGACACCCTGGCTTGCATTGCCAGCTGCGGAGGCGCTGGATGCGTCTGTGCCGGCGGCCGGTGGCTGAGGCAGCTCCAGCTTCTGCCATGGGCTCAAGATGCTGCTGCCGCTGCTGCTGCCTCCGGCGCCGGCCCTGCGGTCAGCCTGCAGCAGCTCTTCGCCCCACGCCAGCACCCAGACGTCCGGCGGCGTGATTTTGGGCCGGGTCAGCGGCAGCTGTATGTCTACAAGGGCCGGCGGGGCAAGGGGCCATGGATAACAATGGCAACTATTATTATAGTGGCAGGTGTGGCCGTATGGTGCGCCTTGTAGCAACGGTGAGGATCACATGTTACCAGCATGCCACGAGAGGAGCCGCCCATGCCGCATGCG
This sequence comes from Chlamydomonas reinhardtii, assembly GCF_000002595.2. Classification (NCBI taxonomy): domain Eukaryota; kingdom Viridiplantae; phylum Chlorophyta; class Chlorophyceae; order Chlamydomonadales; family Chlamydomonadaceae; genus Chlamydomonas; species Chlamydomonas reinhardtii. The sequence continues at coordinate 390,165 of NC_057016.1, read as the reverse complement.
CTGCAGTGGCACCCACGGTACGCACCAAACCCGCGGCGATAGGTGTTCTTGACCCAAGACGCCCGCGCCACAATCGCCTGGCCTACAGAAAAGCGCGCGTGCTCCCAATCTGCGCAGCATGGGGCACACATAATCCTATCAAATGTCGCTACACGACGAGTCTGATCCACTGCACCAAAGTAGCGAAGAACTGCATTGCCAATCAAGGCCAGACCTTCTATCACTCCATGCGCCGCTGAATGCCCTCACACACCCCACATCCCTGTCGTCAGTGCCCTACCGTTGTTGTAGTTAAAAACCAAATGGTTGCGGCCGCCGTCCCAGTGCGGCAGCGCCGCCAGCGCCGCCCCCAGCTGCGTTAGCTTCGTCTCGTCGCATGTGTTGAAGGCGCAGTTGGCGTCCAGCGACGGCACCAGCACACAGGCGTCCTGCGGCCTGGACACCAGCGGCAGCCCCGAGCTGTTCAACAGCGTGTGCAGGAAGCAAGCGCCGTACAGCCGCACCTGCACACGGGTGGCAGCCGGCGGCAAAGCCGTGCGGAGGCGCACGCGTGTGGAGCCATGCGTGTGAAGCGGCACGTGGCGGGGGGACACATGGCCGAGACACGTGCTGCGCAAGCTACTACCGCGATCGCTCAGCATCCTCCGGCAAACCAAGGTGAAGTACAAACAAACAAGCCCAGCCCTTTTTAGCCCCAGCCCC